>NW_027397073.1:15949804-16119469 GCF_003265705.2 Callorhinus ursinus | reverse complement strand
CCCCCGCAGAAGGCTCCTGGAAAATCGCATTTGTTTTGCATTTAGGCCAGTCTTTCCAGCTGCAAGGGCTGTTTAAGCTTGGAGAGCTGGTTCTCCCGGGCAGCAATCAGGAGCTCATCTGTGGACTGAGGTTTGTCTCAGGTGGCGGTCTCCTGCTGAGGTATAACAATGTAGCAGGCCCAGGTCTCCCGGGGACAGGAACGGAGAGTTTTCTGGGTTTGGGAATGTGAATGTGAGTGTGGAGAATGAGCAACAGCATTCTCCTTCCTGGAAGAGCCAGGAGGGAACAGGGTGGCACCCACACTTGGGGCCGGGCCTGTGTCCTTGCTGTCACTGTCGCCATGCGGATGGCCACACCTGGAGCCTGCCAGGGATTGCCTGCGGCAGGCTCCGAGGATGACAAGCTGGCCATCCCCTCTGGAGGAGGAATGTGGGGGGTTTGGCTGATGAGGGTACACTGGAAAGTGTCACAGGGTGTTGAACCTTTGTTTTCATCATTTGCTTACTTGGAATTATTTTCACCACGTTAAGAAACACGAGACCCAGGGCTTTTAGGACTCTTCAGCATCCTGGTTCAGGAGAGGAGGCTTATTTCTCTCTCCCCCCACCCTTTTCTCACAAAGAGATTCCCTGCCCCCATCCACCTTGATTCCTTTTTAAAGAAGAGGGGTTTAGGAGGGAGGCAGCCAACATGTAGATGGAATTTTCTACATAACTTTTGACTAGGATGAGTTAGAATTTTCAAATTTGTGTCTCCCGTCCTCCCTTTTTTCTTCCCTTGAAATGCTTTCTTGGGTCTGTCTTCTGTTGGGTTTGAATAACCTCCCTCATCTCCTTGCTAGAACTCCCCATCTAGCTGTTCACAGCTGGAGCAGAGGTTGTCCTGATGTGGGACCCCAGGACGGTTGCCAGTGCAAGGGAAACCGGAAGTATCTGGAAAAGATTTGGGGTTGCTCCCTCCTCATTCCCCTAACATCTCTTCCTAATCAGTACAGCAACCACATCTGCAGTAAACATTGAGGAAATCTACACCTGTGTGTTAATTATATTCGAGGGATGATCTTTAACCGAGGCATGGTTAAATAATTAACTTTTTTCACTTTTACATCCAGTAAAATTTACTCTGGTGTGTAGTTTTATGGGTTTTGACAAGCGTATAGCGCTGTGTATCCACCACCACTATCCACAGGGAATGTTTCCATCACCCCCGGAACTTTCCTCCTGCTGTACATCGGTAGGCAGATTCTTCCCACCGCAACCCTTGGCAACCACGATGTGTTCTGTCCCTATATTTGGTCTTCTCCAGAATGCCATACAAATGGCTTCTTTTCACTTAGCAAAGTGCATTTGAGATCCATCCATGTTGTCGCGTGTATCCGTACTGTCCGTTTCTCTGTTGCCAAGCTGTAGACCCCTATATGGACATACCACAGTTTGTTTATCCATTTCCCCAGGACGCTTGGGTTGCTTCTCCCTGTGCGTGCTTGCGAGGAAAGCTGCTGTACACATTTGCTTACCGGCTTTTGTCTGAATGTAAGTTTTTATGTCTCTGCCCTCAGTACTTTGGGAGAAGTGGCATGGCAGGGTCATACGGTCAGTACGTAAGAATTAGAAGTCCGAATGAAAGCACCTTCAGCTCTTCTTCGCAGCCAGGAGCGCAGTCTGGCCTTGTCAGCTGCAGTTAAGACTTCCCAAGTAAGAGATTGCAGGGAGCATTATCTGAAGACACCCGAGAGATGATTATGATAATGGACCACTCACTAACGGGATGACATGCTTTATAACCCAGAACTAATCGGAATTAGCCAAAAGTGGGAACAGAAGACTGCCAGTGGTAAAATATCCTTTATTTCCTACAGCAATTATTTCTCATCTCTTCAGAAACATTTGGCAGTTTAATTTTTACATTTGTCTTCAGGTTCAATACCACGCCAAATGATAACAGAATCACAATTTTGGAAAGTGGTACCGAAGACCTTTGTTGAAATCTGAGTTGCGTAAACAACGTACTATTAATTATAATTCGTCTGATTTTTTGACTGCCAAAATATGGGTGTTGTTTTAGTATCTGAAGTTACTGTTCAGGTTTGAAGCCTTTTAAGGAAATGAAAATATTTAAGCAGAATCTAGGCAATGAAGTAGGGAGATTTGGGGAGCTTTTTTTTATTTCAATTTTTTTTTTATTTTAACTTTTTAAAAAATTTTTTTAGAGGATAAAATAGCGTTTAGGAATGGGAAGAACAAACAGACCAAGGTTATGGTGCGGTACAGAGGAGAGCCCGAGAAGTGGGAAGTGATCTTAATTTGGGGATTATTTCATCCATTTTGCAGGTACTGAATGTTTCCTAAGCACCAGACATTGTGCTAGGCACTGGGAGTACCAAGAGAAAAGGAATCCAGAGAGAACACTCTAGTGGGAAGTTAGCCTACAGATGCTATGATAGGAATGTGAATGGGCTCCCTAATGCCCATGTCCAGAGGGAGGAGCCCTTGAGGAGGTGGCTTTTGTGCTGAACCGTGCAAGACACTAAGAGTAGGAACAGCTAGCTGAGAGTAGGGGAAGAGCGCCAGTCCGATGGGGCAGTTTATGGAAAGGCACTGAGCAAGCCTGGTGTTGTGAGCGGGGCCGGGAGAGTGGGGCCTGGAGAGCGGGGCCGGGAGAACTGGGCGGGTGTGGGAGAGTAGGAGATGACATCAGGAGGCAGTCAAGGGCTAGACTTCTGAAGATCATTCTGTACAGTGCGCTCAAGTGGGGACTTCCTTGTGTAGGCGGTAGAAGCAGAAAGCCTTACTTGAAATGACAGAGGTCTTGCGGCAGTGTCTGAGGGGGGGAATGGAGACTCTCCAGGCTGGAGGCAGGGAGGTCACATGAGGGGACCACCGTAGCAAATCCAGGAGAGAAGAGGGCCTGAGCCCAGGCGTTGCAGTGGGATGGAGTGGTAGGTGGGGCAGGTGTGTGTACCCGATGAGAAGGGGGGTTGGTAGAGAGGGAGGAGCTGAGGACGGTGCCAAGTTTGCTCCTTGAGGTTACTTGCCGCTGGTGGTTTTTTTCTGTGAAATACTACATTCAGAAGGCAGAATAGATTGGGAGGGTGGACGTGAAGGGGCTCCACACAGTGAGTTCACGTTTGGGTTGAGTTGTCCTTGGAGGTGTCCTTTGTTGCCTGGATCTGTTTGGGCTGGAGGTCTAAACTGGGAGGAATGGGCATACAACAGAGATGATAGAAGAAAGATGTGAAAAAGGTTGAGTTTGGGGTTCCATAAGATAATGGTTTATATAGTTAAAGCCTTAAAGAAGGAGGGGCTGAAGAACTTGCCGCATGCTTTGGAAAATGGGAGGGCAAGACATTTCCAGAGAGGCAGAACGTGATCTTAGTAGCTGACATCTGCATACACGGCAGCTCATGGTAGGCCTTTCCTCTCGTTATTGCCATGTAATGCTGAAACAGTGAGAGGAGCTGGGTACTTTTATTCCCATGGTACAGGTGGGAAATGAAGACCCTGGCCAAGGCCCACCAGCTTATAAACGATATTAGAGGCAGAATTTGAAGCCTATTCCTCACCACTAGGCTGTTCTGCTTCAGGGAGCAGAATTGGTGGGCATGAGGAAACCTTGGAAGGTGTTCAGGGGTGTGGAGGCTAGGAGGTAGGTGCTAGACGGTAAGGGCACTAATAAGGTTCAATTTAGAGGTGGCATTTGACGGCTGAGATGAGAATACGTAATGGAGAAGTTTGGGACACAGTTGAGGTTCCCTTGTAACTAGCCCTGTTTTCCTGACTTTACTCAGCATGGAGAGAAGAGAGTCGGTACGTCAGAGGCGGTGGGAGAAAGCGGGTTGAAAAGAGTACATTTTTACTGGGCACTCTAGGGTGAGGATATAAAAAGGGAGGAAGATGGAACCGGGATGTTTTTGTTTTTGTTTATTCTTTGAGAAGGATGAACTCAAAATAAATTGGAAGTAGTGCTGAGAAGAATCTTTTGTCTCAGTAATAAATACAGTTTAAAGAATTCTTTGAATCATCTTCTGCAGACAGGAAGTTCTGAATTTTTCCTCTTTTAGAATGAGAGGGGGAGAGCAAATTCTACTTGATCTAAATCTGGAGACTAAAATAAGTCATTTTTAGACAAACTCAAAGTGGCCTTTTTAGCTACCCCAAGTATTCCCTCCTAAGTGGCCTGTAGTCAGTGGTTATTAGGGATGGAAAATGCAGATTCTGTATTGTTTTCGGTTAGATATTAGTACAACTTGACGTAATTAGAGATTCCAGGCATCTTGCAGGATTTAGAGAGGCCTAAAGATAAAATCAAGGTGTAGTTCTTGAATGTTTTCTCAACTCAGCCTTTTTTTTCTGTTTGGGACACAAACTCTGGCTTTGCAAAGGCTGACTCACTGGTCTTATTATAGGTATTGATTTTGATCATTTTCTTCTGTGAGGAACAAATTCTTTCTAGGGATCTGAATTGTAATAGGTGGCTGAAAAACTTACTGAGTTAGAAAACTCAAAGCCCTGTGTTGTTTTTGTTTTTGTCTTTAAAGATCCCTTAGCTGGAAATACTTCAAAGATTTACTTGTCTCCTTTTCTACAGTGAGCCCAAACTGGGGAGAGGGAGGGGTGGGCAGGTGGACCTAGAACCCAGCACGCTGGACTCCCAGTCTAAAGCAGCTTGCGTCATTACGGACTGTCTCTGTGCCGTCCAGTGTTATGTGCTGGGTGGTGTATGCAGCAGCTCATACATACAGTCCTTATGTCCTGTGAACCACACAGGTGCTCATTGGTAAGCTGCTCTTTAACTGTTTTGCTGATTTAACAGAGCAAGAGTGGGAGAGGTAGTTTGAGGTCTCTAGTTTGAGACGTGATCATGCCTAGTGTTCTAGTTAAGTCTGGGGGGCTCAGTCCACAGGGATTTTCAGTGGCCTTTGCCTGGCTCTCAGTGATGACATACACCTGTTTGCCTAGCCCTTGGTGACCTAGAGCTGCATTCTGCCAACCTGGGACCTTGAGCAAGTTCCTTAAATTCTAGGCCATGCTTTCCTTGAGGGTTGTTGCGAAGATTAAGTGCATATAAAGTGCTTAGCAGAGTGCCTGCTACGGGGTAGGTCCTCCCTCAAATCTTAGCTGTTCTGTGTTCCTCAGCTTCCCTGGTTTAGGGAAAGGGCCTTTGCGCTGACATTCTTCTCTCATCGTAGAGGGTGTTGTTTCTCCTGTCCTGCCTCTTAGCTCATTTTTAAGTAGTTTTGTTTTGGTTTGTTTTGGCCCATGAAAATCCGCAGTTGAGTGTCTCCTGCCTGGTCTGTAATGTCTTCAGTGATAGCTGCCCTCTACCTGGTTTAAAGTGGGGGAAATGTGAGCAGGAGGGTAGGGTCCTAGTTCCCACTTGGCTGGACATTCACTTGTAGCTGGAAAATGTCAGATGAATTTTGTCATTATTATCTCGTACTTCGACTGTCTTTGCTTCCAGAAAAATCCAGCCCAATCAGTGATGGTTATAGTGTAGTTGATGTAATTTATGTTAACCAGAGTTAAAAGAAACAAAACCTGATTGTGAAAATATGGTAGGTTAGCCACAGCTTCTGCTCCGTCCCTTTTCCCATGGCACTCTGCTTCCCACATTTGCTTGGCAGTGACCAGATGGTCATTATCTTGCACACTGGGATTTGGTGGTGATAGAAGATGGAGTGGAGAAGGAATCTATGGGTGATATTTTAATGTCTAAAACTTCTCTGTCAATGTAGTGGGCACTAGTCACATACTGCTGTGGAGTGCTTGCAATGTGGCTAGTCCTAACTGGGATGAGCTGTAAGCATAGAATACACACCAGGTTTTGAAGATTTATACAAAAGAAAAAAAAAAGGATGTAAAATATTTCATTAATACTTTTTCATATTGATTACATGTTGAAGCAAGACTATTTTGGTGGAATACAATTTATTACTAAATTAGAATTATTAACTTAAAATGTATTTACCCCACCCCCCTGCAGCCCCCTTTGTTTCTTTTATAAATGTGACTGCTAGAAAATTTAAAACTATATATATGGCTTTCATTCTTTTTCTATTGGACAGGGCTGTTCTGGAATGTTGGATGGACATCTAATGAAATTTAGCAGTGAAATGTCTCTGGTGCCCCGAAGTATTCATGGTCATTGATGTTGAGTTCCCCTTTCGGTGGGTAAAGATCGTGTACAGACGGTGTGATGTCTCCTGGTTAGAGAAACTCACACTCCTCTGGTTTGGACCTCTTTTCTCTCCCACATATTCCTAGTTCATCTCTCTGCACTACTGGGTCTAGACAGTCGTGCCAGGCTGGTGTCTGCTTCCGAACAGACAGGGAGCCAGTGTTTATCACAAGTTTACCATGTGCTGGATGCTCACACTTAACATCCCCTGTGAAATATAATTACCATCCCTGGTGAGACTCGAGAGAGGTGAAGTGACTGGCCCAAGGTGGTACGCTTGTGAGTGACAGACCTTGGATTTGGGCCAGGGATGAGCTGGCTTTGAGGTCATACTGCCTTTTCCAAATAACGGCTCCTGCTTGGTGCTCGTGTCTTGTACCTCTTCCTCAGAGTCCCATGCCTGGTCCTGGGTGCCCTTGTTGTCTGCGTAGCATTTCTCACGCTTTAGTTTGCATGCAGATCACCTGGGGAATGTGTTAGATAATGCAGATAGTGATGCAGTAGGGCTGAGTGGGCCCAAGGTGTTCTGCACGTCTGACAAGCTCGCCGGTTGGTGATCTGCTGCTGGACCACACGTTGGGTAGCAAGGGTCTCCACCGTTTCCCTTGGTTTTGGACCTGCTTCCTCTGCTTCCAGAGTGATCTGATTCTCCAAAACTTGCCTCACTCTGCAGGGGCTCGCCCTGTGGCTTTGGATGGGATGCCAATGAGCACAAATGGGGTCAGAACCGGTTTCGGTCACGGGTGCCCACACTGGCATGACTGTTGATTTCTGTGTACACGATCTGACCAGATCCGTGTGTTCCTGTTGCTGCATAACTGCATTACTCCTCCTTTAGTATCTTAATCCCTTTGACACCTGTAGTCTGATAAAACAGAAGATAATTGTAATATTGAGATAATGTGGCAGGGGTATCTATTTTAAGTCCTTGTGATGAAGACTGGCCTTAAATTGACACTTGGGGGTGACTATGCCATGTTTGGCTCAGAGAGTCAGTATCTGATGAGAGATGAAGACTAAGAGCAGTTGGCCTGCCACTATTTCTGCCTCCATGCCTGACAGGGAATCGAGGTGACTTGTGACTTTTTTTTTTATGGTTTGGAACATTCTTTTTATTTATTTTATTTTTTTTGCTTCATTGTTATTTTTTTTTTAAATTTTATTATGGTATGTTAATCACCATACATTACATCATAAGTTTTGGATGTAGTGTTCCATGGTTCATTGTTTGCGTATAACACCCAGTGCTCCATGCCGAACGGGCCCTCTTAATACCCATCACCAGGCTAACCCATCCCCCCACCCCTCTCCCCTCTAGAACCCTCAGTTTGTTTCTTAGAGTCCATAGTCTTTCATGGTTCGTCTCCCCCTCCGATTTCCCCCCCTTCATTTTTCCCTTCCTACTATCTTCTTTTTCTTAACATATAATGTATTATTTGTTTCAGAGGTACAGGTCTGCGATTCAACAGTCTTATACAATTCACAGCGCTCACCATAGCACATACCCTCCCCAGTGTCCATCACCCAGCCACCCCCTCCCTCCCACCCCCCACCACTCCAGCAACCCTCAGTTTGTTTCCTGAGATTAAGAATTCCTCATATCAGTGAGATCATATGATACATGTCTTTCTCTGATTAAGACTTTTCCTTAGAATAGGAGTTCCAGTGAGCCATCTCACACAAAAGTGTGGAAGGATGGCTCATCAACACCACCTCCTTCTCCAGCACACAGTGAAGGCAACCACCCCGGAGTTCTTGGATCAGGAGGTCTTGGGGGAAGGTCTTGGTCTTTGGCCAAATAAGAAATTGAGTTTCGGGATGGAGCTTGGGGTATTGTGTTTGAACTCTTAAGAGCCTGTGCAAAACTTTAGTGTATTTTTTATTTTTTTAATTTTAAAAGGTTCTAAAAACATTTAAAAATTTTTAATTTTTTTAAAAAAGATTTTATTTATTTATTTGACAGAGACACAGCGAGAGAGGGAACACAAGCAGGGGGAGTGGGAGAGGGAGAAGCAGGCCTCCTGCTGAGCAGGGAGCCCGATGTGGGGCTCAATCCCAGGACCCCAGGACCATGACCCGAGCCGAAGGCAGATGCTTAACGACTGAGCCGCCCAGGCACCCCAAAAACTTTTAATTTTTTTAAAAATGATTATTTGAGAGAGAGAGAAAGTGCATGCGCTTATGCGAGCAGGGAAGGGGAGAGAATCCTCAGGTAGACTCCCTGCTGAGCCAGGATCCTGAGGTCATTACCTGAGTGGAAATCAGGAGTCTGACACTCAAATGACTGAACCACCCAGATGCCCCATAATTTTTTAAATTAAAAAATATATATTTAAGTAATCTCTACACCCAATGTGGGGCTTGAACTAACAACCCCAAGATCAAGAGTTACATGCTCTTCTTACTGAGCCCCCCAGGCGCCCCCCAGTGTATTTTTTAAATTTGGGGATGTGCATTGATTAAGTAAGCTAATGATAAAATGATCTCTGTTACATGAGATAGCTTACCGTCCCCATCTCTCTATAAGAAATCTCCATTTCACAGAAATCCTAGTTGAATTTCAGATCTTGCTGGAAATTTGGACTCAAGAGTTGTATGATATATGAATCTGGCACACTGAATAGGATTTTTAATTGTTGGCTAGATCTGTCAGTTCCCTGCTTGGTGCAGAATCCTGTGCCTGGTATGATGGGGGTGCCTGCCTGGCCCGTGAGTGTAGCTGCTGAGGAGTCCCAGACTGCTGGAAGGGCAGTGGGGTGGGGTTGGGGGAATAGAAACAAGGCTGGGTGTTCAGGATGGGCAAGGCCATGGGGCCGGCCCTGGAGAAAGGGGTTGGAACTATGGAAGTTATCTGAGTTGCAGGTGAATTCAGAATGCAGTGGGGTAGTAAGTCCCCAGCCTTTCTGGAGCAAGCCAAGTGTCAGGAGAAGTTAGGAGTCAGAGACGAGATAGGCGCTCAGTGGTTGTCAGAAGGCAGAGTGAAAATAGATGGTCACGAGTCTAGTGGACAGGCAGGAACAAGTGGGTCTGTGAAAGTACAGGACAGCAGTGGTTGGGCGATGGGGACTGTGTGTGCTCAGAGGAAGGGCCCCCAGAATGACTGTGGGGTATGTGAACAGGTGAACGGGTGAGGGCAGGATGAGCTACTATTGCCGGTGATCGCTGGATAACTGAATCAGAACCAGCTTTACATGGCAGCCTCCATGTGATATGGCAGGTGAGGACACGCATTGCTCAGCTGGAGGAGTTAAGAGAATGGACTGGGAGAAGCAGTAGCTCCTTCTACGCAAAATTCACATGGGAAGGCATTAAAACACTAGATTGATTGGAGTTTGCCCACCTTCACAGGACATGTGATCAAGACATAGCTTTTCAAACTCACACCAGAAGAAAAGGAGCTGATGATGAGGCCATGACTGCTGCCCGAGGGAACTCCCATGTCCTCTCGTACTGAGCTTGCTCTGCATTCTTTTCAGGACCACATGGCCTCTGCTGTCTGTGCCTCTCATTTGGTAGAACTGCGTTCTCTTTCTGGTGCACTTGGCAAACATGGCAGTCCCACAGCCCCTGTGTTCCCACATCCTTGTCTACAGTACTAGTAACATCACCTGTATTGCTCGGTCCCACTTCTGGTTCTCCAGACCGTGGGCTAATTGGTCTTGTTCTACTCAGCTGTGGTTTGGAGGGCAGGGTTACTGCTAACCCTACACGGGTGGTAGTTTGCATTGGGCTAGTGAAACACCCCCTACCGAAACATCTACGACCCGACAAGGGGGCAGTCTTACCCTGTTTTAGGCTCTGAGTGGTTAACAGATATGCCAAGGCTAAGTTGTTGGGAATTGGCATTCGTGCCTGGATCTTTCTGATCCCAATTTCTACACCCTTTACCATTCTTCAGTATAGTAGCTAAGGTGTAGGAGCTCTTTTGAGTGTAGGGCTGGACTCTTTTGTTGATTTTCTGTTTACTCAAAATCACAAGAACAGTATGTTCAGTTTTCAGCATTTGCTCCATAAATGCATAGCAAAGGCCAATTGTCTGAGTTATGCATTGGAATGAGACACTGGAGGTAGGAAATTTGGCCAAATGGTTGGAGGAATTATTCAAGCCTAATGTTTAGAGTCTCATGTGTACATAGATGTGTATTTGAGGCCTCTGCCAGGTAGGGGTGTGTGTGTGTGTGTGCATGCGTGCGTGCGCGTGCACGCACTCGTGTTTGGGGCCCCTCATAGGTACATACCTGTTTGGCAAAAGGCAAGTCTGGTTTATCTGGCCAATGTTAATTTTGGGAAAGTTGAAACACATAGTTCAGTACTTGAGTGGTAATAATTAGGCTTTAATGCTTTTGATTTTAGATGACTCATAGAATTGTAAAACTTTTCTGTTCTCCTCGTCTGGAGTGTTAGGATATTGTCAACCTCCGCTGGAATTTCACGTGTAGCTCTAACCTCTTTGGTTACACAGTGCTCTTATTTCAGGTCATTGAGGATAGGAAACATTTGTTCTGCATTTGTTGTGCTTCTTAGAAGACCTTGCGGGGCTGCCTATCTGCAAGAGGCACTTAAGGGTGCTCATTATATCCCAGGTAGTGGTTGGGAATTCTAATGGCATCGATCTTGTTATCCCCTGACTGAGAGCACCAGAGCTGTGGCTTCATTTCTTCTAGGGCTTTCTCTATGCTAGAATCCTGTCGCTGACCTTGTTTTGATGTTACGGTAACTCACAGTAATTAGTACTTAACTATATTCCGGGTATTCCGGGTAGGAGTAAGTACCTATCTGGATTATTATTTTTTTAAGATTTTATTTATTTATTAGAGAGCAGGGGGAGGAGTAGAGGGAGGGGGACAAGCAGACTCTGTGCTATGCACAGAGCCCGACACGGCTGAGGTCATGACCTGAGCCTAAACCAAGAGTCGGACATTCAGTCACCTGAGCCACCCAGGCGCCCCTGGATTGTTTTATTTAACCTTCACAATAACTCTGTGAAGTGGATCTTATTTTTTTCCATTTTACACATGAGAAAACAGAAGCTTGAAGAGGTTAAGTAACTTGCCCAGAGTCTTGTAACTTATAAGGGGAAGAGCCAGGACGTGCTCCAAATTTGTCTTACTCCAAAGCCCATGCTTTTAACCACGACAGCATACTGTGGTTTATAGGTGTCATTTCTATAGCTAGTTGATGGCAGGCTCAAATATCTTTGAGGTTCAAAGCTGCTGCTTCTGGGTCAACCAGTATTTCTCCTATTGTCAAGATCTGCAAGGTATTTTGGGCTTGCTCCGTGATGCTGATGTGGCTCTGGCTACTGAAAGTAGGTAAACATTGATACCTTGCTCCCTTTCCTGATTTTTCTTCCTTGACCACATATATGTGTACCTACTTGTGCGCCTCTGCGTTTTACAACACAAGTAGCATCCTTTGGCAGTAATTGTAGAACCAGCCAAACAATGTTTTTATCCTCACTTCTGCAGTGTTAAAGTTAAGGCAGAGTCTCTGTAGGATTACCTTTTTATTATTCTTCCCTTTGTATTTGGAGATTTGTTCGCTTGCTCTTTCTTGAGTTGTCCTCGGGGTTGATGTGGAGGTGCCCGTGGAGTGGAGCTACCAGGAGAAACACGGAGTTAAATGTTGTCTGGGAAAATGGGCCAGAAGCATCTCCCTCACACTCCATTTCAGAATGCATTCCTATTTGCTAATAACCATCTCCCAGGAAGAACAGCTGCTTACACTCTGTTTCAAGCATGTCCCAAAGATGTCTCACCCAAAAGCTTCTGGCCTCCCAGTACTCTTGGGGGTTCCCAGCCTGGGTCCCCAGAATGAAGATTCTCACGGAGAGTTCACAGCAGCAGTTCAGGAAGGAAAAGTGTTGTGTGCATGAGTCTGTGTGCATGCACGCATGCATTTGACCCAGCATTTCCCACATTCCCGGGCTGTGGAATCCCTTCTTTTTGGTGGTACATTCCTGGGTGAACATCCTTCAAGCTGTTGGCTGTCACTGATGTGAACTTAGTGAAACATGGGAGGGCCTTGAGAGGAGTAGGGCCAGAGCTTCCTCCGATCTCTTCCTTTTAGTATAATATACTGATTGGTGAAATGATGTGATTCATTGTGTGTTTTTCTGCTTTCTGTCTACCCCAGGAAGAGAATTTGTGAGTGAGTTTATATATAAGGCCAACAGCCAGTAGCCTGCTGCGAGTGATAACTTCGGGGGGAGGCTCTTAGTTGTATGTGATAGTTGAAAGTAGTACCTTTCATAATTCCAAACACGTTTTAAATGAAACTGGTGTCTGGTGAGACTCGTTTGATGCTCAGGTGATGGCTTCACTTTGGAATGAATGTGAGAGCAGTTGTGATCAGGATGCAGGAAACCCTTCGCGCACACCCTTCCTCAGCAGGTGGAGAGAAGGGGGCCGGGGTAGCCGGAGCAGTGACCTCCACCGTCTCCACCTGGATGACGTGGGGCGTGGGGGGAAGGTAGGTTTATGGTGATTTGAAGAGGATTAGGTCTTGGTGAGAGGGGGACAGGGTGATGAGGGGAAAATCTCTTGCTTACCTGGAGCAAGATTTTCAACCTTAGTGCTGTTGACATTTGGGGCTGCAAAGTGCTGTGTTGTGGGGCTGTCCTGTGCATTGTAGGATGTTTGGCAGCATCCCTGACAACTGATACCCCCCCCTTACCTCCCCCCCCCCCCCCCCGCCAACTTGTGACAACCAAAGATGTCTCTGGACCTTGCTAGATATCAGTGTTGGTGGTGGTGGAGGAGAAGGAGCAAAATGGCCCCACTTGAGAACCATGGACTTAAAGCCTTATAGCAAGAGCAGTACTTCAAAACTTTGGGTAGTAAGAATTCCCAGCAAAGACCTCCAAGGGAAGCAAGCAAGCATCTTGAAACTGTACACATCCCCCAAGAAATGCAAGATACCTTGAGCTGCTAGTTTTCTCTTCCGTGTTGTCTAATGCTAGAAGTCTCAAAAATATTTGCAAATATTTTAAATTTAGTATTTAAGATGAAAATAAATGCTGGTAAAATGAGTAAGAAACTGCAGAAAACGGATCTGCTGGTTAACTGTAGCATTTCAGGGACAAAGGCTTCCACGCAGGATTTAGGGTTTATGTGGTGAAAACTGAGAAGGCTTATTCAGGTGACAAAGGGAAATTACTTTGAAGTTCTCTATTAAATACTCAAAATATCACTTCTAATTTAGAAAATCTATCCTTTGCTTCAAGCCAGAATTGTAGAGATGCTACTAAAAAATGGTATTTATAAAATGCCAAAGGAATGCTAAAGCTTTTATGTGTTTTACTCTTGAACGAGGAATCCTTTGTTTTAGCACTTAAATGGGCAAGTGATTTCTTTCCTTTTTTTTTTTTTTAAAGATTTATTTATTTATTTATTTATTTATTTGATAGAGAGAGACAGCGAGAGAGGGAACACAAGCAGGGGCAGTGGGAGAGAGAGAAGCAGGCTTCCCGTGGAGCGGGGAGCCCGATGCAGGGCTCTATCCCAGGACCCTGGGGTCATGACCTGAGCCGAAGGCAGCCGCTTAACGACTGAGCCACCCAGGCGCCCCAAGGGCAAGTGATTTCTTAAGTTTGATATACTGGAATTCACCAAACATGTTTCATATTAAAAAAAAAAAAAGGCACTTTACAACTAACTAGTAGTGAAAAAATTTAATTTTTTTTTTTTTTTTTTTTGCTTTCTCGCAAAATCTTTTGAATAACCCACTTCAAGCAGAGGCTGTAATGAACTTTCCTGAAGTTTATTGGTGGTGACAGGTTTAGCCCAGATCCTTTCAGTATTTCTATAAACTCATTGATGAATTAGCAAATGCCAGCACCAGGGTCTTTTAGTTAAAAGAACGTAAATCCAGTGGGAAATAGGGCTAGAGCAAAAGCACCTTTGACAGAATTTACCAAGATTGATGACTTTGACTATCCCTAAGTTCATAGGAAATACAGACTTTCATCTACTTCCCTGTAGGTATGAGATTTTGAAAATGCGCACCTACACCTGGCGGGTGAACTTTGAAAACTATTCTCCCCCTGCCTTCCCATCATCCCCTCCTCTTTTCTGGATTCAAGTGACAGAATGTTTGGTGTGCATCCTAACCCTTTCTATGAATTTTACATAGCTCTTCATTTTACGTATCTATGTAGAAGCATGTAGAATGCAATATGCTTGTTTTTTCTTTTTAATTTTAATGTAATTTAGATATTGTTTTATGACTTGATTTTTTTTTCACTAAATGGTATTACACCTTGATTGTTCCACAATGTTCCAGATGTTCCACATCTACCTTTTTTTTTTTTAAGATTTTATTTATTTGAAAGAGGGAGAGAGAGGGAGAGAGCGAGAGAGAGCACGAACAGTGGGGAGAGGGAGAAGCAGGCTCCCCGTGGAGCAGGGACCCAGATGTGGGGCTAGATCCCAGGAGCCCGGGATCATAACCCGAGCCACAGGCAGACGCTCAACTGACTGAGCTGCCCAGGCGCCCTTATCTACCTTTTTAAAAAAAGATTTATTTATATACTATAGAAAGAGTGAACACATGAAAGTGGGGGGAGAGGCAGAGGGAGAGAATCTTTAAGCAGACTCTGCACTGAGCAAGGAGCCCAGCACGGGGAGGCGGGGCTCTGTCCCAGGACCCTTGAGATCATGACCTGAGCTGAAACCAAAAGTCAGAGGCTTAACCGACTGCGCCTCCCGGATGTCCCTCATCTACCTTACTTTAATGACTGCTTAATGCTCCATAAAAAAGGATGTATCATAAATAATGTGAATGTATTTAACACTATTGAACTGTATCCTTAGAAATGGTTAAGACGGGGCGCCTGCATGGCTCCATAGGTTAAGCGTCTGCCTTCGGCTCAGGTCATGATCCCAGGGTCCTGGTAATCGAGGCCCACATTGGGCTCCCTGGTCAGTGGGAAGCCTGCTTCTCCCTTTCCCCCTGCCCGTTCCCCAGTTTGTGTTCTCTCTTGCTCACTCAAATAAATATCTTTAAAAAATGATTAAGGTGGTGAATTTCACATTATGTGTATTTTAGCGCAGTTTTTTTAAGAGGATTACCACATTTGATTTAATCATTTCCCTACTGATGGACATTTACATTTTTTCCAGGATTCTGCTGCACCAAAGGTTTTTTTATACCGATGCCTCTCACTATGGAAGGTTTAATTTTTTTGGTTTAAAACATTGCCCCTGTGCCCTAAGGTCTATGACATGTCGTCCAGATACAGGAAATAGGATCCTTGCCTTTTTTTCTTTTGGCGGGGGGAACTAAGGAAAAAAGCCTTTTTTTTTTTTCTTTCCCTTTCTGGACTTTAAGGATTTATTGGTTGTGGGTGTGCTGCTGGAGAGAGAACCCTGAGGTAATCTCTTTAGCTGAAGGTTCTTTTTCATTATTCGCAAGCTCAGTGGGTGTCTGTTTGGGCAAGCCTTTGCCCTGAGCACCTTTTTATTGTTATATACCAGATATCTGCAGAGACGTCAGGCCAGGTGGATTACCTGGTTTCCAGAGGAATTCCTGGAGGTGAAATGAAGGACAGCCCTAGGGAGGACGTGTGCTGCCAGATAATTGAGTTCTGATAGCCAGGTTTGGCTAGCCCGGGCTCTGGTCGCCTGCAGTGGTTTGGTATTGAGTAAACTCTTAACTTCTGCTTGGAGCTTTTCAAGCGGAGCCGTCGCTTTTAAATGCTAACCTGAGGGCAGCCCTGCCCTTTAAATTGACATTCTGCTTTCTAAAGAAAAACCTGAGACAGGTATTTTTGGAAGCTTTGTATATTCAGTAAGTAGATATTCCACTGCTCGAGAACCTTAGCACTCTGGGCAAGTCAGCACAATTCTATTTTTGGCTCTTGAGCAAGAAGAAGAAAATAGTGGTCATGTGGATTGCCTGGAGGGGCTTAATTTGGGTATGTTAGACGCGGGTTTCGATGCACCCTGTGTCCTGTGCCTCTTGGGTCGCTGAGGTGGTCTGGTGGGGGAAGAGGGAGATACAAAAAGGGTCTGAGCAGCTGCAGCAACAAGGGACCCGTCACCGTCCACCTGGGCCCCACAAAAGCCACAAAGCAAAGCAGAAACCCCAGGCTTGAGTGTGCAGGAGCATCTGTGTCCTGCGGGACCTGCCAGTATTGCGAGTTGGGGTGAACATGTCTTCTTCTAAATCCTAGACCCTCTCTTGAACGTCGGCGACCACGCTGAGCTGGGGGCGAGCTGTGGTCAGTCCCATTTCCTGAGGAAGTGACTGAGGTAGCCAGCTTTTGCTTCACCCTGGAGCCCCAGGAACCCAGAGGAGTAGAAATCACGTGCACATTGATTTTCCTTTGAGCAGGGGCTTTGAAATGAAAGCCCTTCGCAGATGTTTTTGTTAGGTTAGTGCTTTGCTTTCAAAAATTATTTTACTGCTCTTCTATTGTAGTTGTCTTTCTGTCCTATACACTGGGAAATCAGAACATTGAAGGAGCAGAACTTTCTGTGTCTTCCTTAAGGGTTTCTGGGATTCTGTTCTGGTCTGAATTAAGAAACCCAGTGTATTTTAAAGGACTTTAATCGCTTGAATAATAAAACAATCTTTACGGGATATTTAATTTTATACAGGCAGACTCAGGATGGAATTCTTAGGGTTTTTTTTTTTTCATACTTAAATAAAAAAGAATTTATTTGAGAGAGAGCATGTGTGTGCGAGTTGGGGGGGTGGTGCAGAGGGAAAGGATCCCAAGGAGACTCAGCTCTAGAGCCCCACGTGGGGCTCAGTCTCACGACCCTGAGATCATGACCTGAGCCGAACCGAGTCAGACGCTTACTGATTGAGCCACCGAGGCGCCCCTTGGATAGTTTTTGATAGAGGAAAATGTGGGATACTGGGCATTTTGGAATTTGTAAGTGATTTTAGCGAACTACGAAGGAAAATTAAATATTAAATCCATTAACTCCACACGAAAGGGCCATTTCTAATGTGCCCTCTCATGGCTTGATATCATTTGTTTTCTAATTTTGTAAATATGAAATTTTCATTTCGAGTCTTTTTTTTTTTTAAGGTGAGAATGCATATGATTCAGTCTTTTCCTCCCATGCCCCCCCCCTTCAGCATATTGTGGACCATATTTTCTCTTTTCTTGATTTTCCTTCTTCCCAAGCATTTAGATAACACACAAGAGTTAAAAGCTCTGAAGTTAACTAGGTAGAGGTAAATAAGCCCCGAGGTTCCCTGTTTCCAGGTAGCTAGCACAAATAAAGGGGTGCTTGTTCAGGCTTTACCTGAAATCCAAGGTTGTCTTTCTTGAGCCATGTAACGAATATCCATGTTATGTCTCTTTCTTCATATTGCTTTTACTTGCTTCTTCATATATATTTTACATTTTCTATAAAATAGTTATTAAGAACAGCATTCACATTAACTTGAACTTTCTATTAAAAGGATATTTTTCCAGAAGGAGAGCAGGTGCTTAAGAAATATAAACTCCTAAATAAAATTAATTACCCTTGTCAGTACTTAACTGTTAAAACCTGGGCTTATCCAAACATTTGCTTTCCTTCTACCCAGAGGGTAGTTACTGTGCCCAGGGCCCCATTTCTTCCCTGGAAGGGTGGTTATTACCTCTTTAGTGACTTCTAGGTATTTCTTTCCTTCTTTCTTTCTTTTTTTTTTTTTTTTTACTTTTAATGGTACCTGGTATCTGCTTGCTAAAATCCCCATCAGTCTCAGTTGCCCTGGTAAAAGAGTTCTTTTCTCTCTCCCTTCCTCTCTTTCTTGAGAAAATGTAAAATGTAACAAAAAGCATAATATGAATTGCATAGCACGTGCTACCTGCGATGTCACCGGCTGCTATGTGAATGTCTGTACGCACACTCTGTTCCCTCGGTCCCCGTCCTACCATTTCCCCTCCCCCTCCCTTGCCCTCCTCCTCCGTCCATCCCTCCCTCCCCCTCCCTTCTCCCCTCCCTTCCCCTTCCCTTCCCTTCCCCTGACTCCTTTCCACCCTCTTCCTCTTCCTTTTCCCTTGGACCACATAGGCAAATGGCTCCTTCCTTCCTTTTTAGAGGGACCTGGGACCCTTGTACATATGCACATTTAAAAATGGCCGCAGATAAGTGGATTGTGCTTTATAAATGGGGTGAAAAAGTTTTCTTATGGGGCACCTGGGTGGTTCAGTTGGTTAAGCGTCTGCCTTTGGCTCAGGTCATGGTCTCAGGGTCCTGGGATCAAGCCGAGCATCGGGGCTCCCTGCTCAGCAGGGAGCCTGCTTCTCCCCGCCCCCCCATCTTTCAAATAAATAAATAAAATCTTAAAAGAAAACTTTCTTACAGTTGGGTTTTCGTCTGTGTTTTTGCATATGTACGAAATCTCTTAAAATAAGAATTTGATTTATACTCAGTTTGACTCAAGGTACCTTAGAAAGTTGACTAGTGACCTCAGTACGTCTTTCTGACCAGCTTTTTTTTTTTTTTTTTTTATTGTTGACCCGTATGATTTTCTTTCTCATCCTAGCATGATATGCTGTTACGTGCCAGCCTCAACCAGTTTGCCCTTTCTCCGGAAGCTTGGTGAACTTCTGGATTCATCCTTTCCTTGAGCCTGGGGGAAGTGGCTTATTGTTTAGATAAGACTTCCTTCCGGCTAAGATTCCTTCAGGCTAAGATCCCTTCAAGAGTGGAAGTGAAAGCATACTGAGATATCAGACATGGATAAATACAGATAAATATATTAAACGTTTATGGATAAATGCTTATCCACAGAGAAGCCTAGTTTACTGTGAAATCAAGAATATGTGGTCTCTCGATGGATGGAATGACAGAAGCTAAACATAAGGGTTATGATTTAAGAGCACGAGTAAATGATTTTAATGTCTGTTTCCCTCTTTCCATTTTACCACATGAGTTAAAAATAAATCCTCAGAATTTTAAAGCAAATGGGTGAAACTCAACACTGTATATCTTAAAGGTTATTTTTTGAAGTGTTCTTATTTTTGCAAGAATTCTCCAAGAAAGGTCTCTCGTGGTTCCTTGCCTTGGCAGAAATCTCTTTGGAAAATATCAAAATCTAAATTTAAAAGGGTATTCTTGAGCAAATATATGCACTGAATTCACATGAACATATGTCTGACATGATGGAAACATGCATAGACATGGAGAGATATTGTTGGATGTGATAAGACCTATTATGTTAAAAATATATGTGTGTGTTTATATTTATGCTTCTGAATGCATTTAGAAGTCTGTATCCCAAATGTTATCAGAGCTTACCTCAGACTAGTGGGCCCCCTGGAGACTTTTGCTTATATCTTTGGGTTTTAGAGGATTGGTGGAGAGCATATTACTATGCTTATAATAAAAATGGTTTCAAAATGCAGGGATGAAAGAAAGGCATTTTGACTAAATGGCAGCCTGTTGGCTAAATAAATTTTTTTTTTCAAAGACGCTACCTGAGCATTCAGGTTAAGAGTGCTTCTGATGGAGTGGCAATGTTTACGTAGAGATTTTTGAATCTAAGAGGTTTTATTGGCTAGAAGGTCCCGGGAGCCGGAAGTGAGAGAACTGGAGGGGTGAGGTACCATTACTGTAACGGAGCTCCCGTGAAAGAACGCAGGGTTCTGCAGCTGGTGGGTGGACCGGTGGGGGTCTTGACCTGTTGTTTCTGTAGCACCCAGTAGACAGAGGCAGAGAGAAGGGTGGGGCAGAGGGAGAGGGAGAGGGAGAGGGAGTCTCTCAAGCAGGCTCCACGCCCAGTGTGGAGTCCGGTGTGGGCTTGATCTCACGACCTTGAAATCATGACTTGAGCCGAAACCAAAGTCAGACGCTCAACTGACGGAGCCGCCCAGGTGCCCCAGTAGACAGGAAGTCTCAAGGAATGCTTGTCAATAAAGGGAGCAGGTTGGTTAAGACAGGTGATCACATCAGCATTTCCCGATTTGTTCTTCAAAGGGAAAAATAAAAGAATAATTGGAAGTTTCTGTGAGTTACTTCAGACCTCAGTGAATCTCTTACTATCATGGAGTACATTAACCCTTAACTCTTAGAAATGAGCTACTTGGGAAGCTGTATACATTTTTGGACCCAAGTGCTTATTACTTGATCTGTTAGAATTGTCTGAAGACCTGGCTTACCCGTGAAATGGTTGGCCTTAATATTTTCTTTCTCTCTAAAGGGTTTGGCTTACGTTTCTTGTGTGTGTAAGCCAGAGAGAGTGGTGATTGCGTGGAATCATGGCGGACTCATTTTTACTTATCCGTCGGTCAGCGGGATGGTTTGAGAATATCCTGAATCTTCAGAAAATCCCCCACCGTGTTCCCTGGGTTTGTTGTAGGTTTTTCCTTGTCCTGTGTTGACTGTCTCTGGTAGCAAGGTAGGAAAGCCATCTCCTCTGATTCTAGACTCCAGAGAAGGAAGAGCACCATGGCCCCTCTGTGTCTTGCTGGCCCCTTGGTGGCAGATTGCAGTTGTCTTGTTCTTACTGTCCATCGCTGGCCTTGTCATTCCCAGCACTTTTGCAAAGAAGCATAAATACGTGATTTTCATCACAGAAGGCCTTTCCTCTGCTTAGGAGGGCTTGAAATAATAAGTGAAAATAATATTCTTACTAATCAAATCCAATAAACCGTGGCTCATTCGGGCTGTTAATTTGCGAGGCTTTAAGATTGTTGACCTCCTTACCCTTCCCTAAGGAATTGATTAATCGTTTGCCTTTTCTGCAGTTCTGACCCTCCTCTTAACCGCTTCATTTCCCTTAGACTTGGTCTTCCCCTGCATTCGGGCACTCCTTGGCATTCTGTGAACTGGGCTCGTTTATCAGTTTTCTCTAGATATTTTGGCAGCTTTATCTAGATTCATACTGTGCCCTACCTGGAATATTTTAGAAGTTAATGTACCTTAAGGCGTTGGGTGTTACTGGAATCATAAGAGATGTGTTGTGGGTCATGGAGAGAAACTACTCAAACTTTCCCCTTCTTCCCTCAAACCCTGTGGCTTGGGGACCAGTGAGCAGAGGTTCTGTCTGGGCTCTTCTGTGTAAATTGTCCTGAAACTTTGACCCGAATTGGCTTGTCCCACTTGGATTGTCTACCAGGGTGCGCCCGTCACACCCGGTGTTAGTGGTGCTCTACAGAGGGGTGGGCATCTTCTGGATACTTGGCCATCTGTGCTTTGTGTGCTGGTGTCTGCCTGCAGGCTGCAAACGGATGGACCCGTGTCTTTACGGCAATACTTCCCAAAAGACATGGGGCACCTCTGAGTTGCACTTAGAAGAAAAAGGGTCTGGAGGACAAATAGGTTTGTTAAACATTTCATACTCCAACCCCTCTTTGTGATTCAAAATATATATTAATGTATTAAAGATCTCAAAAGATGGGGCACCTGTGTGGCTCAGTTGGTCAAGCGGCTGCCTTTGGTTCTGGTCATGATCCGGGGGTCCTGGCATTGAGTCCTGTATCAGGCTCCCTGCCAAGTGGGGAGTCTGTTTCTCCCTCTCCTTCTGCTCCTCCCCCGCTCGTGCTCTCTCTTGCTCTCTCAAATAAATAAATCTTAAAAGAAAAAAAAGATCTCAAAAGATGCTGGGGATAAAGATTTAGAGAAGTCTTGTGGTAAGGAAACCAGTTTAAATGTTTAACCATTGTACTCCAGAATCTTCCTTCCCTCCTAATGTCTATACACAGAATATACTTTGGGAAACAGTGACGTGGAGATGTCTTGGTGGGCTGGAGCTGCCCTTCACTGGCTCACTCTCCCACTGCATGCACCTCTTCTCAGCCAAACTGGTGATGTTTGTCGTATTAGTAACCTGAATTGTATTGTGGTGGGGGTATGTAAACACTGAAATGGATAAATGCTAAAGATCAGGGCTCTGTACCCCTCAGACTGCTGTTTGCTAAAGGTTACTAGCACTCTGCCGATATTTATCAGCCCATTTCCTTAAAGATGGTCACAAAAGGGTACTGGACGTTGGAATACATTTCCGAAATCTTCGTTCTCTTTCTTTTTTTCTTTCTGTCTGGCTTTCTGTCTTTCTTCCTTTGTTTTGTCTCCATGTCCTGTGTGGAGCCCAATGTGGGGCTTGAACTCATGACCCTGAGATCAGGACCTAAGCTGAGATCAAGAGTCGGACGCTTAATCGTCTGAACCACCCAGGCGCCCCTCTAAAATCTTCATTTTAAAATCCGTCGTTACTTGTCCTCCCTGTTCCTCTCTGTTCAGCGCAAATTTTTTTTAAATTGTGGTAAAATATGCATAGCATAATAGTTACTGTTTTAACCATCCATAAGTATACAGCCCAATGGCATTAAATACATCACTGTCTGCAAAACTTTTTCAGCACCCTCGACAAAAACTCTGAACCAGTTCAGTGATAACTTTCCTTTCCGCCTTCCCCCGCGCCGGTAACCTCTCTTCTGCTTTGCGTCTCTATGAATCTGCCTGTTCCAGGCACCTCTTCTAAGTGGAAACACAGCAGTTTTTACGCGGCATGTCTGCCGGGACCCAGCGGAGCCGTCCCCGGTGTGGGGTGGAAGCTGAGGGAGGAGGGCTGCAGCTCGCGCCCAGAACACCTTCAGACACATGCGTCACAGGGGATGCCTTTATGGTCCTCTCCCTCCGCAGTTTCGGGTCCTTTTCTATCTCTTACTATAAACCACTTGAGATCCTTCCTTTGTTCAGAGGTATCATATAAATAAAGCGATGACGCATGGTGGAGATAAACGTTAGAAAGACCAGTCCATTGGACAGAATGAAGCAGGTCGGGCTTGCTCAGTTAGAGGTGTCTTCAGGAGGCTTTGAACAGGACTGAGTCAGATGAGGCTCAGGAATAGAGCGAATGGAGGTAAGCCAGCAAGAGAGCAAGCTGGGAGACAAGACCTGAGCCCTGTGCGACCTCACATTTTTAAAATGGGCAGCCTGGTTAGCTAGAGACATAAAAGGCTACATGACTGCATTCTTCAAAGGGCCATGGTTTTGTTCTGGGGTCAAGTCTTAGGTTGTAAGCCTTTTTCTTTTTTCTCTCTCTTTCTCCCTGCCCAGGGCTTGCACAGAAAACACAAAAACATTCTCCAGGTTGGAATTTTCTCTTTGATATTGGCCCCGGTGTAAGCGGGAATGGTTATTCACATTTCATTATGTGTGCTCGTAGATTTGGTAGGTCTGGCAGAACAGTTCAGCTGATTCCGAATTAAGCAAGTCATTTTATGAGCTGTGCAGTTTTCTAGAACATACACAAATCTAAAAGTAGTTCGATGCTGAGCCCTCCTCCACACCTCTTTTTCCTTTCTTTATTTTTAACTGTCACTGAGTAAGGGTCTTCTCCATGCATTGAGGTTGAGGGGAGAGAGACCTAAAAAAAATACACTTAAAAATTCTTCCTGAATATTCATGAAGCCTAATTTTGCAATAAAAAATGACTGTTTTGGGTTTTCGGTTATGTAACATTTTTCCACCAAGTAAGGGAGTAGGCCATATTTCACTGTAAACAATTTTGAGACCACACTTAATGCAGTAATGCCCTAAGGGTTATAATTAGTGAACTGCTTTCTAATTGTGACAGATTTGCATTTGCATTAGGAAAAGCCATGAGTAGGTTTTATGCTTTTTTAGAGAAAGCAGCTTTGAGGAGCAGTGTGATTTTTTTTTTTTTTTTAAAGTTGTTTCTGTTGAGGGGAGAGGTGTGACGTTAAGATCGTTACTTAACGATTTCTAGCAGTTTTAATTTTTTGTCAAAGTAATACATGTACATGGATTTGAAAGAATCTAACAGTGTTTTCTAGTCCTCATCCCTGTGGGCAGTTAATTTCACCTCTTTGCTCTTCCGCTATTGACTCTCTGGTTTCTAAGTAATAAACTCACACTGTTACCTTCGGACGTATTCATTTAGATATTACCTCCTGACTATCCTGGTGGAGGTCCCAGGCCTGGGCCGTGGAGGCAGAAGGTGTGGGTTCTCGTCCATCCTCAAACATTTACTGGCCACGTGTCCTGGAGCGAGATACTTAAACTTTCTCTGCCTGGTATATAAGATAGGAATAATAATAATAGTCACAATAGTCACAATGGCCCCTGGGCCGCCCTTGATGTTGCAGAGCAGAGCCTGGGGCAAGACTACAAAAGGAGACCAGCTGGCTAAATATTTAAAAGGTATAATGAAATATTTAAAAGATACATCTAAATATTTAAAAGGTATATACCGTATGCCTAAATACTTGAAAGGTTTAAATCAAGCTGTATCTTTGGTCTGGTCCCCGTGCCCACCCAGGGCCTTGATGCCTACCCCTCAAGACCCAAAGCTTGAAGGCGTCATCCTCGAGCAGCCCTGTGAGCCCAGGGAGCTGGTGGACGCCGGGCTGGAGGCCCGAACCCAGCTGCAGACAGCAGCTCAGGCTTCCGAGGGAGCCCGGATGGGTGGAGGCTCCATCCAGCATAATTTTCTCGAACTTCTCTCCCACTTAACTTTTGTGACTGAAGGTTTTCAGGCATTTGTAAACCTGTGCCTTCCGTGCCCCTGGGAGTCAAGGAGCTCTGGGGCCCCAGGGCACGCCACTCCCCTGTCTCTTTCCCAGAATTCCTATTCACTCAGCCAGTGGCCAAAATTAAAGAAACAAACAACAAAGAGACCAAAGAGAAAAAACAAGTCTCTGTGTTTGGTACTTTTGGTAAATGGCTGTCTAGAGCACGAGCCCCGGTCTGTAGGTAGAGGTACTGAGTGCCCCATTAGCCGTTGAGGGGCCCAGGAAGCACTGTCCAGTTCTTTGTTGTACCTCTTAAATTTTTTGGTGTTACTGTCATTTCACTGTGCTGTGGACTGTTTTCATGTGACGTGCTAGGCCATCAGAGGTAGAGGGTTGCTGGATTTAGCAAACAGAAAATACAAGATGCCCAGATAAACAATGGAACATACTTCTACAAAAAGACAAATCACTGTTTATCTGACATTCAGATTTAGGGGGGCATCCTGTGTTTTATCTGGCCACCCTGTACAGGCCCTTGAGTCCCGAGACTTGGCCCGTTTAGTCTTGGGGAGATATTCCGGTATTTTTCCTTTGATCATATCCTCTCTTTATTTTTTCTTTCTGAAACACTCTTTTAACAGTCAGATGTTGGACCAACTGGATTGAACTTTCCATGTTCATGCCTTTGCCTTTTTGTTGTCTGGATCTCTTTTTTAAATTCTGCGTTCCTTGACTTTATTTTTTTTTTACCTGTTTTTATCTTTTATTTCGGTTATTTGTTGTTTCTGGAAGTTCCTTCTTCTTCTTTGGGTCTTGTTTCCCATAACGTCCTGTTTCGTTTTCTCTGAGGATACTATCTGTGTATATACCCTTCCACTCTTGGCAGCATTCCTGTCCTCTTTTTGTTTTTTAATTCTTTATTTATTCTGGGCTCTTCCCTGTTGGAGGCTTTCCCTCAGGTCTGGCAGTCTGAGTTAAGGACAAGGCCATGAAAAGCTGATTGGAAACTCTCCCTTCCCGGTGAGATGGCCCTTTTTTGGGGGGGGGGGCGGTCTCTGATTACTCATGGAGCTGGACCCTTCATTGCAGGATCCCACAAGCCAGCATCTGGGATCCTCACACTGCAGCTTTTGTTTCTTAGGAGACTCGTTCATGCTCCTGCCTGGGGAATAAACTTGGCTTTTGGTGTGAGGGGTGGAGGAAACGGAAGGCCACAGGCCAGGCTTTCTGTCTCATACTTCACAACGGGGGCTCTGAATCACAATCCTCCGTGGCTCCCATAACCCAGAGCATTTTCCCCCTGCAGCCCCCTCCCCTGCCGTCCAAGCCTGCTGGAGGCCCAGGAAAGGGTACAAGGGCGCTTTATCCACTCCCTTTTGGAGCCCCCACCCCACGTGTCCTGCCAGACGCCGTGTCTCCTTTGCTGAGTCCAAGGCCTGAGCTTCTTTGAAGTTCCCTAGGACTAACTGTCTCCATGGCAGCCTCCTGCATGACCTTGGGATGTAACTTCTTGACCCTGCTGAGCCGGCTGCCACTGCCCGGTCTTCTCTTCCCTTTCCTAAAACTTTGTTGGGTTTGACTCCATTCTTGCTATCCTTTCCTTGTGGGTATATGATGTAGGTAATTTTTGGTAGGGACTTTATTTAGAGAGGCAGGTCACCCCTGTGCAGTGTATAGGTCAGTGGTTTTCAGTGTACTCACAGGGCTGTGTAACCATCTACACGGTCACTTGGAGGACTTTCCATCCCCCAGAGAGAAGCTCTGTTCCCTTTGACTGTCCCTCCTCACTTCTCCCAGCGCCCCCAGCCCTGAGCAGTACGAGATACTTTGTCTCTGTATTTTCTATTTTTATCTTTTTAAAAATACTTCTAATGTCATTTTTGTAGGATTTCAGGAGGGAAGGGAAAAGAAAAGAAAGTCATGAATGCAATCAACATTCTTTCATGGGAAACTGTTGCCCTGTACAAAATATTAAGATAGAAAAACACCCTGCCTGTTTGTCTACTCCTGCATTCCAGGGATTGATGGAAGCACCCTGTCAGACATGGGAATTTTCCTCCATGTTCTTTCTCTTCTTTCCCTCTTTTTTATTCCCATGTTTAATGTCTTTGCTTGACCTGAACTTGGATCTTTTGGAGCTGGAAATTGCTAAGCCTTCATGTCTTCTTGGCTTCCAGCAATTTTCAAGTGTCTGAGGAGTGGTTGTCCAGGGGAGTTGACCTGGAGCTGGAAGGTCAGCCTTTGAATCCAGGCCCCCAGGTATTTTCTGGGTGGAGGAAATGGAGGCTGTGTGCTTGTGAAAGTAGACTTTCAGTCACCTACTAATTTTTTTTTTTTTTTAAGATTTTCTTTTTAAGTAATCTCTACACCCAACATGGGGCTCGAACTCACGACCCCGAGACCTGCAGTCACACGCTCCACCAACTGAGCCAGCCAGGTGCCCCTCAGTCACTTATCTCATACATCATTGTTCAGTCAAGACCTGCGCTTGGGAGAGCATTGCTGATGGGTGGTTGCAGACCATGGATGGAACCAGTTAGGTAGAGAGGACAAACAGACAAACGCAGCACCTATTAGAAGTG
Organism: Callorhinus ursinus; assembly: GCF_003265705.2. Lineage (NCBI taxonomy): Eukaryota > Metazoa > Chordata > Mammalia > Carnivora > Otariidae > Callorhinus > Callorhinus ursinus. Next base: position 16,092,282 of record NW_027397073.1, on the reverse strand, counting down.
ATGACCAGCACACCCGCAAGAGCGGGGTCACGAGTTAGCATGACCTCAGAGGTCATCCCGAGTGGACATTAACCTCTTCTTGGGGTGGCTGCCAGGGAGCCCTTTCCCTGTGTCACCCTGCCTTCACAGCCACCAGACCCTGGTCTTCTTCCCCGCCTCCAAGGCCACCTCCCTTCGTCTTTCCACAAAGAAAGGGCAGCCACTCAACTTTCCAGATAACTAGATGACTCTGGGTGGATGACTCTGCAGTGTGATGAAGACTTGTTAGCCCCCTTTTGCTTTGACTTTTCTCTGAGCCCAGTCTGTCCATTCCCCTTCTTTAGCTTCTCTTGACTGTACAGTGGTTCACTGATGTAGGACTTGGGGACCGCTCCTCTGGATGGGGCTCCTGGCTGGGGGGATTCTACTGAGGGCTCCTAGCGTGGCTCTCATCCGCCGTGACCTGTTGTGGCTACTCATGCTGGTCCTTGGCCTTCCGTGGGGCCCAGTCTGTGAGCCAGGGCCTGGTGCCGTGTCAGTCGGCGTGTGAACGTGGTCTAGCGGTGTGGGTTGGGCCAAGCTTGGGCAAGGAGTGGTTGAAATCGCAGCTAGTCCTTGGTCTTGCTTGGCTGGGAAGACGGTTTTGGAATTAGGAGAAAGGGTTATGGGACAGTCAGCCCTACTGAGGTATTTTGCTTTGTGAATTGAAATTCTGCTGCCTTTTCAGAGGAAACTGCATTCTTTTCCAGATGCAAACTCCAGGTGACCCTAGCAATGGCTGTTGGTGGGGCTGGGGCACCTCCATAGGGGGAGAAAGGCCGTCCGTTGGGAAGTGAAATGAGATGCAGCAAGGAGCCAGTGCCTTCACTCTGGAAGGTGCCCTCCTCCTTTTCCTCCGACCAAACCAGCTTTACCTCCAGCCTACTTCACTTTCTCGCCTGAAAAACACTTAATTAGTTTTCCTTTTTTTTCCTACTTCGTTTTACTATTCTAACAAATCAACAAAGAGAGAAAGTAAATAGCATTTTAATGCTGATGTGTTTGGTGCTCTCCATATATGTTAGTTATTTTCACATACACAACAGTCCTGTGCAATGGCTGTTACTATTGGTTCCCATTTTTAAAATGAAGTTGAGGCTCTTTGAGAAAAACCTGAGGAATGGGTTCTTACACATGGCCAGTGGAGGGGTGTGTGTGGCGGGGGGGTTCTGGGCCAAGATACCGCGTGACCCAGTAAGGAGAGGTGCGTCTGTAGGGGATACCTGCTGGGTGCAGCAGGGCAGTGGTTGGCCCTCACTCAGCTGCATAGGGCCTTTGGGGTCAGGCCAGGGAGTTTGGCTGTAGTTTGGAAAGTGATTCGAGGATTTTGAATAGAGGGGAGTGATAAATATGGTTACAGTGGAGTTTAGAAGGACGAGTCAGGCAGTTCCGAATGAGAGGATGGAGTCACAGGTGTTGTCTTTGTCTAGGTAGCAGGTGACACAGTCCCCAGGTAGAGGAGGGAAGGCGTGACAGAGAGGATGAGTGTGACATGACTGAGGAAGATGGGCAGGACTCAGTGAGAGAAGTAGAGGTGATACTCTTAATTTGAGTGTCTGAGAGAAAAACAGTATAGGGAGAGGAGAGTCTGATTTTGAGGAATAGATGGATGGGGGGGAGCTCAGTGGAAGAGACTTGAAGTGATGTACGATTGTAAATCTCTTCTAGGCCCTTTAACTGCATATCTCAGAAAAAAAACAAAAATTAGGTTTGAACCTCTCCTAAGTGAGTAGCTGTTGTATGATACGCAAGTGTTTAGTGAATCAGTTGTGTGTTCAGGAGAGTGTGTGTGTGCATGTGTCTATCCGATGTCTGAAGTCCAAACCTTGGAGAATGTGTGAGTTTAGAAATTGCCATTTAGAGGTTTTTAAGACACTTTCAGCCTGCATTTGGGGACAGCTCAACTAATTGCTTTTTATTCCTCCGCAGGTCTTCAGTTAGTAATAGTAGGTAGCATTTTTTGCTTTTATTATTTTTATGTACTTTTTTTTTTTTAAGATTTTATTTATTTGAGAGAGAGAGAGAATGAGAGATAGAGAGCACGAGAGGGAAGAGGGTCAGAGGGAGAAGCAGACTCCCCGCTGAGCAGGGAGCCCGATGTGGGACTCGATCCCGGGACTCCAGGATCATGACCTGAGCCGAAGGCAGTCACCTAACCAACTGAGCCACCCAGGCGCCCCTATTTTTATGTACTTTTCATATAAAAATTATATAGTTAAGGGGGCACCTAGGTGGCTCAGTTGGTTAGGTGTCCAGCTCTTGACCTCAGCTCAGGTCTTGGTCTCAGGGTCGTGGGTTAAAGCCCTGCTTTGGGCTCCACTGGGTGTGGAGCCTACTTAAAAAAAATTATTTAGTTAAGATGGTAACTTTTGTGGTGTGTGTATTTTACCACAATTAAAAAATAAATAAATGTATACCTTGTTCTGTTTTTCTGCATATGGGCCATTAATTACATTGGGTTCGCAAAGTGGATTTTAGTGTGTGATTGGGAAGTTACTCTGCATATAATTTATTTAAAGGGAAGCAGCAGTTTCTATTTATGGCTGCTAAAGTTTAGAACGGCAGACCCCGTTTACAATGTTATCGTGGAAGGAAAGACTAGCTTTGTTAGAAGATACCTAAATCATGGTGAGAGGCATAAACAATTCATTTATTTCCACGTGACCTGCACAACCAAACCTTTATTTAGGGACTTTTTTTTTAAAGGCGGGGAGGCAGAGGAAGAGGGAGAGAGACAGAATCTCAAGCAGGCTCCATGCCCAGCCCAGAGCTGGATGCTGGACTGGATCTCATGACTCTGAGATCATGACCTGAGCTGAAATCAGGAAGATGCTTAACCGACTGAGCCATCCAGGTGCCCGAGAGGGACCTATTTTTTTTTTATAGGCTGTTGTTTTATATATTAAATTATCACTGATCCACTTGTCATATTGTCTGCCATTAGGTAAAAAGAGACACCAAATAAGTCATTTATCATCTTTGGCCACAGACTGGGGCTGGCAGTGGTAGTGGAAGATCATCCCAGTCATTTTGTGTGCAGAAAGCATGGGATATGTAAACTTTGGGAAATTCTCTTTCTTTGTTTTGTCTTGTCTTTGATTTTGATTTGTTTTAAGGATTTTATTTCTTAAGTAATCTCTACATCCAACATGGGGCTTGAACTCTACCCTGAGACCAAGAATTGCACGTTCCACCGACTGAGCCAGCCAGGCGCCCCTGGAGATCCTATTTCTAATAAACTTTGCTTTAAAAGTTCAGTCAGGGACGCCTGGGTGACTCAGTTGGTTAAGCATCTGCCTTTGGCTCAGGTCATGACCCCAGGGTCCTGGGATCAAGTCCCTCTTCGGTCTCCTTGCGCGGTGGGGAGCCTGCTTCTCCCTCTGCTACTCCCCCTGCTCGTGCGCGCGCGCATATGCGCGTGCACGCGTTCGTTCTCTCTCTGACAAATAAATAAAAATCTTAAAAAATGTGTTAAGTCATTTTGATTAGTCAGGGGCTGACCTTGAGGCAGCTTATTGGTAAGAGGATAAAAGGGAGAATTAATCTCCACATATAGAGAGCTGTGCCGTAAACGTTTTAGGAATACCTTGTTTGTGATCCTGTTGGCCCGCACAAATGTGGCAGTTACCGCACTTCTGCTCATCCCAGTCCCCTTTTCACATTTTAAAGCTCTCCCACCCTCTTAGCTAGCTGTTCATTTCTCTATCTTACTTGCATTTATTTTTTTTAATCTTTTTTTAAAAGATTTTATTTATTTATTTGACAGAGACACAGCGAGAGAGGGAACACAAGCAGAGGGAGTGGGCGGGGGAGAAGCAGGCTTCCCGCCGAGCAGGGAGCCCGATGCGGGGCTGGATCCCGGCACCCTGGGATCACGACCTGAGCTGAAGGGAGACACTTAACCGACTGAGCCACCCAGGTGCCCCTGTCTTACTCACTTTAAAAAAAAAAAACTGAGCGGACTATGGACTCATGGGTTTTTATTTTATACTTTGGGTTATAACCCAGCACTGCTTTACTTATTGCTCGAATCGTACCCACTCTGGCTACCAGGAGCTCTTTCGGTTGACCTCTGTGTTCCTTTGACTTGACCCTGTCAGTGTAGTTGTGTTGTTCCCTGGTTCCTTCTAGTGGAGAACGGTGTCAGAAACCAAGATTCATGTGCTGTCTGTCCCCACTTTTGGTCTTTGCCAGGCATCTGTACCAGTGCTGGGCTCACCTTCTTGCATGACTCTCTTTCGCTTATTGAACCTTTCCGTGAGACTGCCAGGATTTGGTTTTTGTGTAGCTGTCAGATTTTTTTTTTTTTAGATTTTATTTATGTATTTGGCAGAGAGAGCACAAGCAGGGGGAGTGGCAGGCAGAGGGAGAAGCAGACTCCCCGCTGAGCAGGGAGCACGACATGGGACTCGATTTGAGGACCCTGGGATCATGACCAGAGCTGAAGGCAGATGCTTAACCAACTGAGCCACCCAGGCACCCCTAGCTGTCAGATTTTTAGAAAGACTACATCAGTACAAAATTAGATTCTAGGGCGCCTGGGTGACTCAGTCACTTGAGTGTCTGACTCTTGATTTCGGCTTGGGTTGTGATCTCCGGGTTTTGGGATCGGGTTGTGGGATCGGGCTGAGCGGACTTTGCTTGGGATTCTCTCTCCTTCTCCCTGTGCCTCTCCTGTTCGCGAGCATGCACACATGTGCACGCGCTCTCTTTCTCACTCTCTAAAATAAATAAAATCTTTAAAAAAAATCATTATTCCTTGGATGGGGAGTTAAGCTGCTTTTTTCTGTGGCCTAAGTTCCAGTATCGACACTACACAGGCATCTGGCAAACAGGATTGAATTTGGGTCGATGATATTTTTGGTCTGCGATTTGTATCTTTTTATTACACTTCTCAGAAATTTTCACAGATCTGTGAGCCTTCGGGAGATAGTTAAAAACTCATTAATGTTAAATTTTGAGCATTTGGTTTTATGAAGGCAAAACAAATAGATGAAATAAAATGGACTTGGGAACTAGAGGTTTGCGTTTGTTTTTCCCAATGTACAGTGTAGCTTTGGTGATAGGGGCTGCCAAGGGTAGTGACAGAGTTAAACGAAGGAGATTAAAGCAAAGTGTAGGCAACTGGAACAGTATGAAAATTCACATCTTCAGGATGTAATTTCTTCTCTATTTGTCCTTCATGGAAAATCCTGTATGAAAACCACTTTCTTGTTGAGTGTGAGTCTCAAGACAGATGGAGGTATACATCATTTTCTTTTCTGTTCCTCAAATCACATTAATTATTGATTGTTTTTTAATTAACTACGATTAAAAACTTGAGTTTTTTTTAATATATTTATTTATTTGAGAGAGAGAGCACAAGCAAGAGGAGCAGCAGAGGGAGAGGGAGAAGCAGACTCATGCTGAGCAGGGAGCCCGACACGGGGCTCAGTCCCAGGACCCTGGATCATGACCTGAGCTGAAGGCAGACGCTTAACCAACTGAGCCACCCAGGCGCCCAAAACTTAGGAGTTTTAGACAATTCTTGGAGCTCCCCTGGGAAAACCTTGTTTGCAGTAGTTCTGAGGATTTGGGGAAGACACATCTCTTACGTGTGACCTTCACTGACCTTCCATCCATCTTCAGAAGAGAGCGGCTGTTTGTGGGAAGTTGTGCAAACTTTAAAGTGCTGTGTCCGGGTAAACTGTAGTTCTGCTGTGGTTTGGGGGCCGTAGGGAGCAGGTGGGCTCAGATGAGGATGTCTCTGTCTGGGCATCTCTTACGTCCACCTCCCCGGTTCTGATCTGGTGGGTTTGATTTGTGCCCCAGCCTCTAACTCTGACCCCAACTGAGGCTCACAGCTTGGCCCGTGGGTTCTGTGTGGGACCTCCCAACCCCCCGGCCCCTCAGGACCAGCCTCCGTTCTCCACAATGCGGTCCTGAATGCTTGGCCAGGTAGGTGTCCTGGCTCTGGGTGTAGGTTGTAGAATGACAGGAAGAGGAATATTCCTTGAAATTCTCTGACCAGTGGCCACTCCTTGTTTGAATCTGATACTTTCTGTGCTTTTTTGTGCTGTGTGTTTGACTTTGACCATGTTCTCTCTAAATATTTAACTAAGCACCAGTCCTCCGCGTATCCCCTGGGTTGGGTATATACTGTTACCCTTACTTTGTAGGTGGAAAATTTTCTGACACGAAGAAGTCAGAGCAAAGGGAACATTGGTGCTGGAATGGAACAGTGCTGGAAGGGGGTGTTGTGCCTTCCCACCTGTTGTCTGTTATGTTGTGTAGCTGGGACGTTAAATGCTCATTCTCTTCATCAGGGTTTGTCAGGTTCTAACAAATTAGAAACTAATTTATTTTAGGGAACTGTATGGTTGGGTTTTCTGTGCTTTTGCTGATTATTATTTGCTAAGTGACAAGAGCGTAGGTTGGTAAGTTATCTCATAGAGCGGCAGAAAGAAGTAAATAGGATATTCATCATCTCCCTCTGTGCATCCATTCATTATTCAGTGAACAAATACTTCTCTTACAACTGGTAAGCAAACCATAAGGGAAAAAGGTCAAACTTTCTAATAATAATGTAGAAATTGGTGTATAGTAAGTTATCTTTTTGCTGCCTTAGACATTTGCTAATAAATATTTATAAAGTTGAGGGGCAGGATGCACTTAAAATAACTATAATGCATAATGGCGGCAACAAAAATTGGTATAGCCTTTTGGGAAATCGTTTTGGCATTTGTAGTCATGGATCAGGGAAAAAGGACCTTTGGTTAGATCAGAATTTAGGGACTACTGCATTTCTCCTTTCAGAGATTTAGAATATTCATTAACATGATAATTAGCTGTCCTGCTGGAAGGAGTCTGTTTGGTGTAGAAAAATCCAGCATTTACTATGTGTATTTCAGCCTTGTGTTTGCGAAAAGCCTAGTAAGATCCTACAGAAGTCATGTCTGTTTCATTGCGTGTGAAATGCTGCCTGAGGGTTTTTAATGTTTTCACAGAGAAGGTGAATGTCATCGACATAACACAGACAGGACTCAGGAGAAACAGGTGGGAGGGAACATGAGGGCTTTAGGTTAACTTTGACACGCCGTTGGGGGAGCTGAGTGGAACATGAAGCTGGCAGTTTGGAAAGGTGGCTTTTCAGGTAGAACTAGGGCTGAATGTGGAAGTGCCTGAGTTCTGTGAATGGCCACGATGTTTGGGACCATGGGAGTTGCTGTAGCCAGCCACCCTTGAACAAAGGGAGATACAGAGTCTGATGGGACCCACCAGTGGGGAGGGGAGAGCCAGGGAGTCCGGAGAAGTCTGGTGGGCTCTTGGATGAGGTTCGCTAGAGGGAAGGACAGCTGGGGCGTAGAATTCTGCTCTAAGACCACGATGGCGGGAAAGGACACAGGCCACGGAACGGGGCCGTGGTACAGAGTGTTTTCTAGCTGCAGTGCGCTCGCTTGATTTCGTTTAGTAGCTATAACTATTAAATGATAGCACTATCTTCATTTAACTATTTTATTTTATTTTATTTTTTTAAAGATTTTATTAATTTATTTGACAGAGAGAGACACAGCGAGAGAGGGAACACAAGCAGGGGGAGTGGGAGAGGGAGAAGCAGGCTTCCCACGGAGCAGGGAGCCCGATGTGGGGCTCGATCCCAGGACTCTGGGATCATGACCTGAGCCGAAGGCAGACGGTTAACGACTGAGCCACCCAGGCGCCCTTCATTTAACTATTTTAAAATTATTATAACTTACAGAAAAGTTGCGAAAATAACATAAAGGTACCCTTTACCTTGCTTTCCCTGACCACCTTGCATCATTAAAACACGCTCCTCCCAACGAAAGTTATCATTGGTATGCTGCTACTAACTGGATTGCAGACCTTATTCCGATTTCAGCAGTTTTTGTACTGAGTAGTGGAGAGTATGTGGAAGTTTCCTTCCTCTGCGGCCTCACAGACAGAACTGTGTTCCCGGGACTTCAGCTGGTTCTTTTCGTCCCTCCCTCTTCCTGCACGCTGGTACTGTTGACTGTGATGCAATTAGGTTCTTTGTTAGAGGCGCTCTTTCATTTTGGGCCTCCCATTATTCCTGGTTGCCTTCTCGCCGGCCCCCATTATATATAGTAATGTTCTCTGGAGTTCCACGAATGCAAAGAAGTATGTATCCACCCCCAAAATGGTGATACAGAACAGTTCCTTCACCCCCAGATTGCTTCCTACAGCCTGGATTTTAGCAGTGGTATCAGGAGGGTGGATTGCAGAGGGGCCGGGAGGGAGCTGGAGGTCCATAGTCTGTCCCAGCGTTCGAGCGCTTGCCTGAAGGCGGCATGCCCATGAGTCAGGGCACTGAGAGTAGGGTCTGAAGGCTGAGATTAGGGGGAGGTCTCTTTATGCCAGTAGGCAGAGATGACAGGCATGCCCAAGAGTACGGGAGAGCGGCAGCCAGCTCACAGTGGATTTGGGGGACCGACTTGCAATGGCTTGCCGTGTAGGAGTGGGAAATGTTGGAAGGCAGGAAGGTCTCGCCTGATGCCCACCATCTCTGAAACTGACTGCAGGAGAAGAAAGCATGAAGCAAGTAAGAGGGAAGGTTAGGAACAGCTTCTGACTATTGGCAGCCCGGGAATCAGCAATATGGGAAGAGCGCATCGTGGAGCCAAGTGCAGCTGGGGCTCCCGGGGGCAGGGGACAAAGGACAGAGATCTGCGGTCTTCTCTAGAAGTTCTTTTGGCTGTTGGAGAGCCTCAGTGGGGAATAGCAAAGGAGCTCCGTATGGCTGAGCTTTGAGAGTCTGAATCTAAGGGTGACCTTCCTTAGGGGGGTGACACAGGAAGGAGACTGAAGATCGCAAGTTGAGCTTCTGGAAGGGCTGAGGTTTGCAGGGACCCTATCCTCTGCTGCTGTGGCGGGGCGCTCCCCTGGTTTCTCCTGCAGGGCTGGGGAGAGTGGATGGGCCAGGAGGGCAGGGAGGTGCCGGAGTGTATTGCCTTGAGGCCCTGAGGGCAGTGCAGAGAAGAACCACAAGGAAGAGCTGGTTGTGTCTCCCAAGGTTGTGGCCTTGGGATTAGGTGGTCCTGTGTTTATCTTTCCAAGTAGGGGTTTGAACTTTCCCATCAGTTATATTTCAAATGAGGAACACTAAATATTAACTAAAAAAGGAAACACTACCTTGGCCAAAGTATCTGCATATCAGGAATTGATAAAAGGATCCATAACGAGATGGATAGGAGGATTCAGTGAAACAAGTAAATCTATTATGGATAAATAGCAACTATATTTACTAATTTATGAATTAGCAAAATGTATATTCTGTTCTCTTCACCCTGTGTGTGAAATGTCTTTTTTTTTTTTTTAAAGATTATTTTAGGGAGCGAGAAAGAGAGACTGAGCACTAGCAGGGGGAGGGGCCAAGAGAGAGAGGCTCCCTGCGTGGAACCTGATGAGGAGCTCAGTCCCATGACCCTGAGATTATGACCTGAGACAAAATCAACAGTCAGACACTCGGGGCGCCTGGGTGGCTCAGTTGGTTAAGCAACAGCCTTCGGCTCAGGTCATGATCCTGGAGTCCCGGGATCGAGTCCCGCATCGGGCTCCCTGCTCAGCGGGGAGTCTGCTTTTTCCTCTGACCCTCCCCCCTCTCATGCTCTCTCTCTCTCTCTCTCTCTCTCATTCTCTCTCTCAAATAAATAAAATCTTAAAAAAAAAAAAGTCAGACACTCGACCAGCTCTTGATCTCAGGGTCATGAGTTCAAGCCCAACGTTGGGGCTTCAGCTGGGTGTGGAGCCTACTTTAAAAAAAAAAATTGTATTTGAAGGAAATATGAGTTAAATTCATTATCTATTGAATGATTCCTTCAAAAAGGGCTTCAGTGTCCAGATAGTGCTAGAAAATAGTGACTTAGTCCCCCCAAAGAATAAAAGACCTTGTATTATTACAGTTGTTTTATGGAAAGTTTGTGTAAGACTGTCAAGGTGGTCAATATGTACTATGGTTTTCTTTTCTTTTTTTTTTTTCCACTGGTTGTCAAATGATCCTTTATTGAAACATTTTCCTTTGTAGTTAACTAGCCGGGCATTCCAGCGCACCACTGTTGATGTCATCTATGATGTCATGAGGGTGGCAGCCATCAACATTGCAGCCCGCAGACTGGGCAGTCCCCAGGATCTCTTTAATGGTTCCAGAGAGTTCTCTCGCTAAAGATCGGTGTCGCATCTGTCGGGCAATATTGACAGTCTCATCAAAAGTGATATTTCCACTGTGCTTAATGTTTTTCTGCTTCTTTCTGTCTCTTGGTGGTTCCTTGAGGGCTTTGATAATCAGGGCAGAGGCAGAAGGTACCACTTCAATCTGGGCCTGTCTGTTCTGAATGGTCAGTTTCACCGTAATCCTTAGACCCTTCTAATCACCGGTTGCCTTGGCGATGTCATCACCAACCTTTTTTGGAGACAGACCCAGCAGGCCTATCTTTGGGGCCAGGGCAGACGCGGCACCGACTTTGCCACCGGTGCACCTCAGGTACACGACTTTGATCTCGTTGGGGTCCAACTTAGGCGGCATGGCGGAGGTGGCTGGTGTCGGATGAACCCGGATTCGGGACGACTGAAGAAAGTTGTACCTTTGCCTCCCTGAGCAGAAAGCCAAAAGTGTACTATGGTTTTCTTTCGGATTGTTACGATTTAGAGTTTATTGGTTTTCACGAAAGCAAATGTTAGTTTCTTCATTGAAATGGTGAATCTGTTGTGTTTTCACTGCTCAGATTGGCCTTTGCATGGTCATTTTGGAGGCAGAACCATGGCCGGGTCAGGCCTGGCTTTAGGCTAGGTCAGGCATGGGCAGGCGCGTCTCCGGGGATGATCTGAAGTTAGCGTTCACTGGGTGAGTGATGCCTGAGCCTATTATACCGCTAGTCTCCAGTTTAAAAATTGGGAAACAGTTCCACAAAGAGCAGTTTCTTTTTTGTTTTCTTTAAAGATTTTATTTATTTATTTGACAGAGAGAGACACAGCGAGAGCAGGAACACAAGCAGGGGGAGTGGGAGAGGGAGAAGCAGGCTTCCTGTGGAGCAGGGAGCCCGATACGGGGCTCGATCCCAGGACCCTAGGATCATGACCTGAGCCGAAGGCAGACGCTTAGCGACTGAGCCACCCAGGCACCCCAAGAGCAGTTTCTTTTATCATAAAGTGTAAGAAGTACGATGGGGAGGGGGTGAATAGGTTTTTCTTAAGTTTTTCTTTTGACATGATAACTTTTGAGTTTTGCCAACAAAGACGAAATAGCTTTCTATAATTTTAAGAGGCTTTGGTAAGAAAGGAAATGTTTTGTCCGTGTCATGGGAGAGAATAAAGTGATCGCCTGACAGACTCAAGTTCTTTCAATTTCCGTTTCTGTAAATAGGCCTAGCATTCACCCCCTCCCCCCGCCAAGTTTTTCAATGTCTTTGGGTGAAAGGACATTCTACATTAGGCACAAATGCTATTAGTGAATCATAGGTTATTTATATGGGGTTTAGTTTTAAATTAAAAGACTGTTAGTGCCTTTGAAGGAACGTATGTTTTATGGAGTACAAATGAAATAAAAGACTTTATTAACAACAACTAAAGCTAATTCTGTCTGAAAATCAAGCTGTCCAGGGAAAGAGAAGCTCAAGAGAGCTCTCTGTCTATTATGTTTTAAAAGAGAAGACTGAAATTTATTTATTTATTTTTTTTTAAAAGATTTTATTTATTTATCTGACAGAGAGAGAGACAGCGAGAGAGGGAACGCAAGCAGGGGGAGTGGGGGAGGGAGAAGCAGGCTTCCCGCTGAGCAGGGAGCCCGATGCGGGGCTCGATCCCAGGACCCCGGGATCATGACCTGAGCCGAAGGCAGACGCTTAGCGACTGAGCCACCCAGGCGCCCCTGAAATTTATTTTTGTAATGTTTTCAACAAAGTGGTACTTTGGGACTGGGGTGAAAAATGGAGAGAAAACTTTTAAACATAAACGTTTCTCTTTGTACCTGATATAACTGGGAAATGAAGTGGGAGTTAAAACATTTTGTTCCCCCAAATGGAGAATTTGCTCCTGCCTTCCAGAATGCGGGAAGGGAGCGGGTCATAGGACAGTGGGGTTGTGAGGATGCCACCATTTCTGGAAACCAAGAAAGAAGTGTGAAGTTACAGAAAGCGCTATTCCTTATGTCTGTTCTACAGTCCCGCAGAGGCGGGTCCACCCGCCGGTGGTGTTAGGTTCCAGGCAGTGCTGTGTGCTCCTGCTGGGCTTTCATGCCTGTCCTGCGTCTGCGATGTTCGCATCTGGGTTCCTTCAGGTGAACCAGGAGGGCTGACTCCAGTTTTCGAAGCCCCTGCTAATTCGCCCTCACCCGAATGCTCTGTAGAACGTCCCATTATTGCGACGTGGACCCTGAGGTCCACCCTCTTCCCGCAAGAGAAAGTACAAATCTTAGGTGACACGGAGGGGTGGGAGAGTGGGATATGTGGCCACAGTATGACGGAGGGAGAGTTGCTCCTGCATGGGGAATGGTCTCTCAAGCCCTGGGGACGTTTGCAGGCTTGGAGGATCCTCTCTGGGGTTTTCCAAGCCTTCACTCTACTTTAGGTGGGCGGATAGGAAAAGACTCGGGCAGCGAGGTGGGTTGCCGGCCTGCTGGCCTGCCGGTTATCGGGTGATGGGACGCTGTGGCCGCAGTGCGTGAGTCCCTGCGTGTGGGTAAGTCAGACAGGTCCCTTGTGTCTCCAGGAGAGGAAGATGGCTGAGATTCCTTTATTAATCTTCCTCGTATTCCTAAGAGTACATGCCAGTTGCACTGCAGATCCGACCTGTCAGTTCCTCAACAGGCTTTGTTTTATGTGAGACCTTTTATCATTACTGGTGATTGTGTGTCCTGGGCCTACCACCCATGAGTCGTTGCATGGCCTTTTATGTTCTTTTTGTCGCGGAACCGACTACCCTCTGGAATGAATGATGTGAAACTGGGTGATGTTCTTTGCTCACCCACATTATAAGGAAAGCACACATGACATAAATCCATTGTCACCGTAAAGGATGGAGAGATTTAGACAGAGCCTATCTACTTCTGGGGACGTCTAGAGCCTGGGTCCAAGCTTTGGATAAGTGGTGGCTTAAAAAAACACTTCTCAGTGTTTCAACTCTTTTCAGACCCTTTCAACTCTGGTGGGAGTTGGGCAGTAGTTGGTGATTCTGTGTCTTGAGTTTCTCTAAAAACCACGATCTATAAACTTGGATCAACATGGTTGGTAGAGATTGACCACAGGGGCTGGATGCTTCACTAATGGTGATTTTATTTTTTTATTTTTTATTTATTTTTTTAAATTTTATTTATTTGAGAGAGAGAGGGAGAGAGAGAGCGCATGCGTGCGCGAGCAGGGGGGAGGGGCAGAGGGAGTGGGAGAACTTGACTCCCCGCTGAGCAGGTAGCCCAACGTGGGACTTGATCCCAGGACCCCGAGATCATGACCTGAGCCAAAGGCAGACACTTAACCGACTGAACCACCTAGGCTCCCAGTTAATGGTGATTTTATCGTGAGTTTATCATGAGTTTTCACTTAAAACTGCCATTTGCTGCTTAAAAGTAAAAATAGTGACATTCGGGGATTATTCCTAAGTGGGTGGACTCTTACGTGGGTATTATCTGACAGGTGGATTTTTCATTCCCTGTATTCTGCAGTTTAAATGTTCGATTTCCTCCTAAAAAGAAAATCATAATCGCAGACTTGCACTGTGTATGATTCAGTCATAGATACTTTCACAACGATATCAACTTAGAAGTGTTGATGTTTTCTCTGCGCTGTAGTTTGATGCTGGGGATACATTATCCCCTGTTGGGTCTGTCAGGCGTCCTTCTGAGAGAATGGTGGGCCCGGGGTATTTTCTCTTTAGGCTAAGCAAACCATCTAGGGAAAAGTAGATGTGACTTCTTTAATTCTTATTTAACCGAGACTTATGTGAATGGAAGGTGATTTGTTCTATAGCTGACCCAAGCGTGCTGATTTCTTCTTCAATAGTAGTTTTTCCCATCCAAATAATGAGAAGTGTTTGGATGTGTCCCACAGTCCGTGAGTAAGCTGAGGAGGGTGTGTTACCACCTGCAGATGGACTTGAGTTTTCACTGGTACGCATATTGTCACCTCAGTAGGAAGTCTACCTTGACCCCCATATATTTTTGTTAAGAATGCATGATCAGGGTACCCGGATGGCTTAGTTGGTTAAGCATCTGCCTTCGGCTCAGGTCATGATCCCAGGGTCCTGGGATGAGCCCCCAGCTCATGAGCCCGTGAGCTCCCAGCTCGGTGGGGAGTCTCCGTCTCCCACTCCCTCTGCCCCTTCTCCCTGCTTGTGCCTCTCTCTCTCAAATAAATAAATAAAATCTTAAAAAAAAAAAAAAAGGAATGCACGATCTCTTGCAGTTTGTATAAAAAAGAAAAATCATTAAATACTTCAGTAAAATGTGGAAGACAATTTCTCAGTGATTTAAAGGAGATCAAAAGGAGGAACGGTAGTAAGTATTGAAGATGAAAGAGTCTTAGGAACACATATCTACAAATCACTTAGGCTGATTCTTGCATTGAAAATTGCCTAAAATCAGCTGTAAGCCTCTTCCCTTCCGGCATTGAATTTTGCTTCCTATTTTCCTGCTCTTCCTGGCTGCTTGCCTCCCCCTCCACTGCAGAAAGAGGGAATAGGCCCAAAGAGATTCCCTCACTTCCTGAGTGTCCCAGAGCTAGTGAGTGACAGAGCTGGGCTTAGGCCCATCCTTCCGAGAAGTCCCGTGTGCTGGCCCCTGACTCACAAGTGTGTTATTCATGTGGCATTTAACGGTGCAAAGGTGAGTGGGACATTGCCATGTTCAGTCAGCCGACAGGCTAGTAGATACAAAGAGACAAGTATGCACACGTGCTGTGGTGCATACCAGAAGATCATAGAAACACAGGTGGAGTGCTCTGGGGTTCAGGCAGGAGGAAGATCTCTCCTGTGTGGAGTTTCATGTAATCTCCACAATCCCATGTCCTCTGCAGGTGGGGCGAAGGGTCCCCTTTAAAGACCCCAAGCATTTCAGGCGTTTGTAATCCTTCATCTTTAGCAATGGCCGTGACCATCCTTTTTCTTCAGATTCTCTGTCCTCCTACCGCCCAGGGTTTTGCCGCCATTAATGGGGAGCACTTCACATAATGTCACCCACCCCGATCTGGCCCTGGTGCAGAGGAGAAGGCCTGCCTTCTCCCAGGCTCTGCCATGCCCCTGGGTCCATGTTGGTAGACGCCAAGAGCAAGGTCAACGGCAGGGCCGCGCTCAGCTGCCACAGTCAGTTGGGGAACAACTGTGTCGGATGAATGGCAATTAGGAAACGGCTGTGTGTTACCTTCACCACTAAAAGCGCTGAACTAGGGAGGGAGAAGGAAGGGATGCTATCCTTTTTTTTTTTTTTTTTTTTCCCTATCAGGAGAGTACTTTTTCCCCTAACATAATAGAGAAAATTAGGATTAAATAAAAACTGATGGAATAAGCTTCTTGGGAATTTTTTTTTTTCTTTTTTAAATCTCAGGCCGAACTTTATTAGCAGTAGATAGCCCGTGGTGGGCTGGGATGCTCATTTGTTGTGTGGGTGAATTGAAATCCATAATTGGTTTTTTGATTGTCATATATTCCTTTTAATTTGATAGGCCAAATGTGACAGGGACCATAGTCGTGCTCATTTTGCCAGTAGACTTGAGTGCTGTAGAGATTAAAATAGGTTTGGGAGTAGCTTTTTGTGAAAACCATGCAATGAATCCAGTGGTAAATGACAAATTTTTCTAGTTGTTACATCAAAACCTACTTTTTGTGCTGTACCTGTTCTGGTCAACTTCATTCTTGTTAGAGAGGTGCCATGCTGGTAATACTGTGCAGCATTTTGGGGAAATGAGTTCGAAGCTGTAATTATCAAGACTTTGTACGTGTTCTCCGGATGCTTGTCACTCAGAGTTTCCTCGTCGTAGGAAGCGTAGTTCCCAACCTGCTCTTTCTTGCTGGTCATCACTATGTTCATGTAAGTCCTGGAGGGATATTTATCCCGTCATTACGCAGTGTTCGTTGCTGATGGCATTATTTCTGTTCCTTTAACAGAACATCTGATCAAATTCATGACCATGGGGGATATGAAGACCCCAGACTTTGATGACCTCCTGGCAGCATTTGACATCCCAGATATGGTCGATCCAAAAGCAGCTATTGAGTCTGCGCACGATGACCAGGAAAGCCACATCAAACAGAACGCCCACGGAGACGAGGACTCCCACACCCCGTCCTCCTCTGATGTGGGCGTCAGCGTTATCGTCAAGAACGTCCGGAACATTGATTCGTCTGAGGGCGCAGAGAAAGACGGCCACAATCCCACCGGCAACGGCTTACACAACGGGTTTCTCACCACGTCCTCTCTTGACAGTTACGGCAAAGACGGATCCAAGGCCTTGAAAGGAGAGGCACCTACCTCAGAGGTGACTTTGAAAGACTCCGCGTTCAGCCAGTTTAGCCCCATCTCAAGTGCGGAAGAGTTTGACGACGACGAGAAGATAGAAGTGGACGACCCCCCAGACAAAGAGGACGTGCGTTCCGGTTTTCGGTCAAACGTGTTGACAGGGTCGTCGTCTGCCCAGCAGGACTATGACAAGCCAAAGGCGCCCGGTGGGGACGGCTTGAGCAAAACCGGAATCTCTCCTGCAGGCAATTTAGACAAAAACAGAGTTGTTAAGAGAGAAGCGGAAACAAATTCCATAAATCTGAGTGTTTACGAACCTTTTAAAGCCAGAAAAGCAGAGGATAAGCTGAAGGAAAACTCTGAAAAGGTGCTTGAAAGCCGGGCGCACGACGGGAAGCCAAGCTCGGAGAAGAGCGACCCCGGCCTTGGCGGCGGCGTGCTGTCAAGGTCAAAGCCGTCGTCCAAGCTGTCCTCGTGTATAGCTGCAATAGCGGCCCTGAGTGCTAAAAAGGCCGCTTCCGACTCCTGCAAGGAACCGGTGACTGACTCCCGGGGATCCTCTCCATTACCTAAAGAAGCGAATGACAGTCCCAGAGCCATGGAAAAGTCTCCGGAATCCCAGAGCCTCATCGACGGGACGAAGAAAGCGTCCCTGAAGCAGCCGGACAGCCCGCGGAGCATCTCCAGTGAGAACAGCAGCAAGGGGTCGCCGTCCTCCCCCGCAGGGTCGACCCCCGCAATCCCCAAAGTCCGCATCAAAACCATCAAGACGTCTTCTGGGGAAATAAAGAGAACAGTGACAAGGGTGTTGCCCGAGGTCGATCTCGACTCGGGGAAAAAGCCTTCTGAGCAGGCCGGGTCCGTGATGGCGTCTGTGACGTCTCTCCTGTCCTCTCCGGCTTCGGCGGCCGTCCTCTCCTCCCCGCCCAGAGCACCTCTGCAGTCGGCAGTGGTCACCAACGCGGTCGCCCCTGCAGAGCTGGCCCCCAAACAGGTCACGATTAAGCCCGTGGCCACTGCCTTCCTCCCGGTGTCCGCCGTGAAGACGGCGGGATCTCAAGTCATCAATTTGAAGCTGGCTAACAACACGACGGTCAAAGCCACGGTCATATCTGCTGCCTCGGTTCAGAGCGCCAGCAGCGCCATCATCAAAGCCGCCAATGCCATCCAGCAGCAAACCGTTGTGGTGCCGGCATCCAGCCTGGCCAACGCCAAACTCGTGCCAAAGACTGTGCACCTCGCCAACCTTAACCTTCTGCCTCAGGGCGCCCAGGCCACCTCGGAGCTCCGCCAAGTGCTAACCAAACCTCAGCAGCAAATAAAGCAGGCAATAATCAACGCAGCAGCCTCGCAACCTCCCAAAAAGGTGTCTCGAGTCCAGGTGGTGTCCTCCTTGCAGAGTTCCGTGGTGGAAGCTTTCAACAAGGTGCTGAGCAGCGTTAACCCAGTCCCAGTTTACATCCCCAACCTCAGTCCTCCTGCCAATGCAGGCATCACGTTACCGACCCGCGGGTACAAGTGCTTGGAGTGCGGGGACTCCTTTGCCCTCGAAAAGAGCCTGACCCAACACTATGACCGACGCAGCGTGCGCATCGAAGTAACGTGTAACCACTGTACAAAGAACCTCGTTTTTTACAACAAGTGCAGTCTCCTTTCCCACGCCCGCGGGCACAAGGAAAAGGGGGTTGTGATGCAGTGCTCCCACTTGATTTTAAAGCCAGTCCCAGCTGATCAAATGATTGTCTCTCCGTCAAGCAATACTTCTACTTTATCGTCTGCTCTTCCAAGCTCCGTGGGAGCCGGCACACACACTGTAACGAAAATTCAGTCTGGCATAACGGGGACAGTCATATCCGCTCCCTCAAGCACACCCATCATTCCAGCTATGCCGTTAGATGAAGACCCATCCAAGCTCTGCAGGCATAGTCTGAAATGTTTGGAGTGTAATGAAGTTTTCCAGGACGAGACGTCGCTGGCTACACACTTCCAGCAGGCTGCAGATACGAGTGGACAAGTAGAGTATCACTTACCTTTTGGTGTTTCGGGGACGAATTTGTAGACATGAATGCTCTATACAGTGCCCTTGATTTTAGGGGTGGGAGCTCAGGCAAATGGGGGTGTGTGTGTGTGTGTGTGTGTGTGTGTGTGTGTGTGACGCGCGAGAGACAGGATTGTTTTCATAGACTTGCACAATGTTGTAATAGGAGTCTAAAAACAATTTTTTGGAAGGCGATTTTTTTTTTTTTTTTTTGTAGACAGTAACTCTACTAGTTGAGTTATGGTGCCTTAGATTTAGGATAAATGAGTTTGTAATTGTTGGGTCAGTGGTATGTATGTGGGAAGTCTGAGATCTGGCTAATTAAGGGTATCGTGCCATTGTGTTAGGGGTTCAAGTCAGGTTACGTCACCATTGTTCTTGAGTTATTAATGACATTTTTGGGATTTTAAAAAAATTCCTCATGTTACTTAGAATTACTGTTTTGTACAGTTAAACAGACTTAATTGGTACCCACTTAATATGGTGTGCCCGCTTACTTAGGATGTTGGTCCAGAAGTTTGTTCAGTAATAGTCCTCAGTACGATGAATTTAAGCTGCAGATGGAAAACCCTCTCCCTTAGAATAGAATATCTTTGCATTTCTTTGAAGCTTTTTTTTTTTTTTTTTGGTGGTGAAATGTAGGTTGATGTTGGTGAAATACATGTCACAGTGGGCATCAGTGAGTCCTTTTTATCTTCTGTCATTTGCTTTTCTCCATGAGACAGCATTTGGCCAATAGATCAACGTGTTTTACAGATATATGATCCTTATTTGGAGGTAACTAGACATGTTGAATGAACCAGATTCAAGTTGGAGAGACCATATGATTTATTGTCCAAAGCAGAGAACTTGTGAAATTGGAAAGGGGGAGGGGTGCTAGTTTGAGCTAATACATGCTGGCTCGAACTTCTGTTTGTGAAGACCCAGCAGTGAGCTGATCTTTCCTTTATTTGCCTCTTTTATTGCCTCTTGCTGACCAGGGGGTTAATGCTGCGTTCCAGATGTCAGGTAGAGTTGCCATGATCAGTTCCTCAAGGGCAACTACCGAGTCAAGTTCTTCTTGGGATTTTGAGTTTGGGGACTAAAAGATCAAGAATACGGCAATCATGTTTTTCTTTGGATTTTCAGTTTAGTGGAGATGGAAATGATAGAGTCTTGAGAGCATTCTTGCGGCATTGGATGCTAAATGTTTTGTTGGCTCGGATGGTGAAACACTGAGTGGAGTGGCTAACTAGTTCAGGAAGGTGGTGATTGACATGCTGTTCTCGGGTATCCTGGTGATAAGGCCTGGGTTCTTTCTAGGTGCCTCTTACCTTGTCACGGCTTCGTTAGAAAGGTAATATTTCTCCCCATCTTGAAAGGATGCCGTTAAAAAAACAAACAAAACCCCTTTCTTTCATTGTGTGTGTTCCGTTGCCTTGTTTTCTCCGTCTGCTGGTAACCTGCTCGGGGTGGCAGATCCGGCCCTGGCTTCGGAGGGCTCTCACCACCTCTCCCGTGTCGTGTGCGCTGCTCAGTGTCTGGCATTCTGAGCTGCCCTCCCATAGTCTGTTCTCTTTGGAATCTCTTCTTCTCTAGGAAGCAGAAAGGACGTGGGCAAGGAGGTAGGACTTTCCCTTCCTCCACGGATTCTCCCAGCTTTTTTTTCTCTGTGGACCGCTCGGGCTCAACCGCCAAACGAGGGTCAAACTAGGGTCAAACTAGGATGGAGGTTTCCCTCAAGGAAGGAGGTTAACATCTCTTCTCGCGCACGTGGTTGCTCTGCCTTGACTTCTGCATTTGGCCTGGACAAGTGTATAGTGCAGCTCACCCATTTCACCTGGGATACTTAGGAATGAGTCATGGCAGAGTAACGTTAACTCTGGGGCCAAATGTACACTGAGCCAGACGTGTAAGTGTCGTATTTATACTTATAAGCCTCAGCTGCCTGCATATCCAGGCACGACCGACTGGCGACATAAATGTGCCCCCTGGTATACTCTGCCTGTGCCCCACTTCCCCTTGTCTTGTTGGAGGCCTTGCCCAGAACGCCCCCCTACCACCTCCCGTAATTTCCCATTTTTCCCAGACTAGGCCAGAGGAGGGTTCTCCTGCAGACCTAGGCAGGCAGCCTGGTCTCTTGCTCAGCAGCCCAGTCTGTGGGGCTCTCAGTGGCGGGGGGAGGAGGGGGCTGCCACGTTTTCAGCGCTCAGTTAAGCCAGCCTGGAGTCCCTTCCCCAGTCCAGGACGTTGGTAAGATCCATATGACTATTGCTGTACCAGCTTTGGATGTAGTGGAAGCTAGGGGTGTCCTCACCCATTGCGGTCACCTGATGTGGCGTCAGGTAACGGTGGTACCTGGAGGTGGAGGCTGAAGCCAGGAAGAACAGAAGAGAGAAGAGGGAAAATTCTTCCTTTCATCTTCTCCAGTTTGCCATTCACATGACTGTCAGACAACTTAAAATTTATGAATTTAAATCCAATTGGGAAAAAAATCTACCTGCATGAACTGTTATCTCCCTGAGAATGACACCTGAAACACTTATGTCTTCTAATAAAATGTAGAAGTTGAGTTGGGGCACCTCAAGTACCAGTCTTTCCCGAACCCCGTCTTTCCTTTCTTGTCTACTACAGTCGTTATTAAAACATTTACGTTCCATTTCTCTGTAGACCTCCACATTCTTGGTAAGTCTTCGGTGGACTGAGAGATTGGACTGCCTCACCTTTGTAAGAACCCCCTGTAGCCTTCTCCTCTGACTGTTCCTTCTGGAGCAGGAATCCAGCGCAAGGTTTAGCCCTGTGGCTGCTGCCTGCAAGTTGCCCTTTTTCTCTTCCGGCTTAACTGAGCTCTTCCCCCTGGGCAGGGTTCCCTAGGTCTGCGGAGTAGTCGTAGTTAGGGAACCGTCCGCAGCGGATGCTGGCACTGACCCTGCTGCCACTGTTGGTTCTGAAAGTTAAGGGTGTGACCACAGGGCCCTAGCAGGACTGATGGCCCTGCTGCCCCTCCTTCCTTACCTGCCAGCCTTTGACTCCACCAGGCCTAGAGGGACGGGTAGGCCTTCACAGGCAGCGGGGCTATTCTTCCTGCCTGCCCTCCCCCCCCACTTCCTTCCTGCTGCCCACCTCTACTTATAATTACCATACTCATTTAAAAATTTTGCCTGATAATGCTGCAGTGTTGTGTGCGATGTTCTGGGTCTTCCTTCTTGAATCACTGACTTTTTAAAATTGAACTTTTTATTTTGAGATAATTTTTTTTTTAAGATTTTATTTATTTATTTGAGAGAGACACAGTGAGAGAGGGAACACAAGCAGGGGGAGTGGGAGAGGGAGAAGCAGGCTCCTCGCTGAGCAGGGAGCCCGATGTGGGGCTCGATCCCAGGACCCTGGGATCATGACCTGAGCCGAAGGCAGATGCTTAACGACTGAGCTACCCAGGCGCCCCTTGAGATAATTTTAGATTCATGTAAGAAATAATACTGAGATTCTATGTACCCTTTATTTAGTTCCCTCCCAGTAGTACACTTTGCAAAACCGTAGAACAATATCATAACCAGGATATTGACATCGGTGCCGTGAGTCTACAACATATTTCCATAACCAAAGGAATCTCTCATGATGCCTTTTTAGAGCCACTCCCACCTGCTTCTTAACCCCCAGCAACCACTAATCTGTTCTCCATTTTTATTCTGTTGTTGTTTCTGGAGTGCTTTGTAAATGGGGCCATACCATCTGTAAACCTTTGGGGATTGGCTTTTGTACTCCGCATAATTCCCTGGAGATTCATCCAGGTTGTGGCACATACCGGGAGTCTGTTTTTTTAAATCACTAAGTAGTATTCCGGGTGAGGTTGTCCCACAGGGTATTCACCTTTCAGGCTTTGAAGGACGGTCTGCATTGTTTGCAGTCTGGGGTCATTATGAGTAAAGTGGCTGTAAACATTTGTGTACAGGTTTTTGGGTGAACATGAGTTTGAGTTTGCTGGGATAAATGCCTACATGTACTGTTGCTGGGTTGTACGGTAGTTGCACATTTATATTTTTAAGAAACTCTTTTCCAGAGTGGCTGAACCGTTTTATATTCCATGGGCAGTGTATGGGTGATCCAGTTTCTCTGTATCCTCGCCAGTACTTGGTGGTGGTATTTTCCACTTCAGCCATTTTGGTAGGTGTGTGATAGCTGTTGTGGTTTTAATTTGCAGTTCTCCAGTAGCTAATGATGTAGAACATCCTTCTTCACGTGTTTATTTGTCCTCTGTACATCCTTTCTGGTGAAATGTCTCTTCAAGTCTTTTGCCCGTTTTCTGTTTAGATCATGTTTGTGTTTTTTAGCTGTTGAGTTGTAGGAGTACTTGTTGTATACTTGATACTAGTCCTTTGTTGGGTATGTGGTTGCAAGTCTTTTCTCCCAGTTGTGGCTTGTCTTTCCATTTTTTAAAAAGTTTTTTTTCAAGTGCAGTTGAGCCTTTGCGTCTTGTAAGCAGGTCTCTGGCAGAGCAAATGCTTTCAATTCTAATGAAGTCCAGTCTATCTGTTTTCCCTTTTACAGTTCACGTTTTTGGTGTCAAGCCTGTTTTTCGCTCAGTATCCTGAAAGTTTTTTTCCTGTGTTTTTTCCTAAAAGTTTTATACGTTTAGTTTTCGTATTTAAGCCCATGATCCATTCAGGTTCGTTTTTATATAAGGTATGAGACTTACGCTGAGTTTTGTTGTGGTGGTGGTGGTTTGTTTTCCCCATACGTGTCTTTTTCTTCTAGTACCATTTGTCCAGAAGGCTGTCATTCCTCTGTTGAATTGCCTTGGCACCTTTGTTGAGTATCCGTTGCTGTGTGTGTGTGTGTGTGTGTGTGTGTACACACACACAAACTTTAAAAAAATTTTTTTTTTAAAGATTTTATTTATTTGACAGCGAGAGACACAGTGAGAGAGGGAACACAAGCAGGGGGGAGTGGGAGAGGGAGAAGCAGGCTTCCCAGGACCCTGGGCTTATGACCTGAGCCGAAGGCAGATGCTTAACGACTGAGCCACCCAGGTGCCCCACATTTTTTTTTTAAAGTAAGCTCTATGCCCAGTGTGGGGCTCAAACTCACAAACCCAAGATTAAGAGTTGTATGTTCTACCTACTAAGTCAGCCAGGTGCCCCTCAGTTGGGTGTAGTTGTGTGTGGCTATTTCTGGGTTCTGGGTTCTGGGTTCTGTTCCATTGACTTACATGTCTGTCTCTCCACCAGTACCACAGTCTTGATTATAGCGACCATAAAGTGTCTTGAAATCCAGTACACTGATGTGCCCAACTTTGTCCTTTTTTTCAAAATAGTTATTTTTCTTTAATTGAAGTGTAGCTGACACTCAAGCTTGTTTTTAGCAATCCTAGTTCTTTTGCATTTCCATATAAATTTTAGAACAGTCTTGTCTATATCTACAAAATCTTCTGGGATTTTGATAGGAATTAAGTTAAACCTGTATATCAGTTTGGGGAGAATCGATATCTTTACTATGTTGAATCTTTCAGCTTGTGAACATTTATTTATTTTAAAGATTTTTAAAATTTATTTATTTGAGAGAGAGAAAACATATGTGAGCTGGGGGAGGAATGGAGGGAGAGGGACAAGCAGACTCTGCTGAGGGTGGGGCTCAATCCCACAACCCTGAGATGACCTGAGCCAAAATCAAGAGTCGGATGCTCAACTGACTGAGCCACCGAGGCTCCCCTCTCCATTTATTTAGATCTTTGATTTCTTTTATCGTTTTGTGGTTTTCATCATACAAGTCCTCCAAATGTCTTGTTTTGCTCTTTTTTCCTTCCTAACAATTGTAAATGGTATATTTTTCAGTGCTCACATGTTCATTACTGACATAGTGAAATACAGTTAATTTTTCTATATTTATCATTGAACTCATTTATTGGATTCAGTGTTTTGGGGGAATAAATTACATTGAGTTTTCAGGTATTGAACGAGCCTTGCATCCCTGGAATGAATCCCACTTAGTCAGGCTGTATGGTTCTTTTTATGTATTGTGAAGTTTATCTGCTAATATTTTACGTTAGAGTTTTACATTTATATTCAATTTTTTTTGGTACTGTCTTTGGTTGGTTTTGGGCAGGTTAATATTTGCTTTATATAATGCGCCAAGAAGTGTTCTCTTCCGTTTTCTGGAAGAGACTGTACAATTAGTGTTCATTTTTCTTTAAATATTTGGTAGAGTTCTTCAGTGAAAGCATCTGGGCCTGGAGATTTCTTTGGGGATTTTTCTTAAAATACCTTCTGGGCTGGTAGAAGGACTCTGTCACGTGGTGTGATAGGTCCCTGCTGGCTTTCTCTGACACCATCCGGGCAGGGCTGTTGGGACAACTTTAGTATAGCTGCAAGAGGCTGAAAGTCTGGGCCGCACCTGGACTTGGCGTGGTGGGTGTGGGGCCACGGTGTTTCCTGTGGTGGTTGGCTGGAGTAGAGCAGTCATTGTCTAAAAAGTTTTCTCTTTTGTTAGCCTGACCCTCTCCTGGTCGTTTGGCTAGTGATAGATAGCAGGCTTTTCTTGGGGATTTTTTTTTTTTTTTTTTTTTTTTTTTTGGTCTCTACCTTTTGGTGTTTCTGGGTTGCCAGTTTCTTCAGCTCCAGATGTGGGAGTTATATGAGGCAAAAAGAAACCGAGAGAACTCATCACTGTGTCATTCCTAGGATCCTGAGCTCTCTAGCCAGCCTGCCTTCTCTCTGCTTCTCAGAGTCTTTTAGTGTCTGTTTTATATATAATGCCCAGGAGTTTTCAGTTTTATTTAGTGGAGGGAATAGGGAAAGGTACATCTGTTCCCTTTTCCCGGAAGTTTCAGTCTGTTTAAACATCCTTTGTAGCTGCTGTGTCTTCAAGGAGAGATTCCGTAATTCCATCACTAGGTTCAGCCTGAGCCTTCCAGCCTATGATTCTCAGTTGTTTTTTGGAACTAGGTGTCCTGGGAGCACAGCATCCTACTTGACGCTCCAGGATTGGTCTCTTCCCTCCAGCTCAGACATTTCCACAGATCCTTGCCCTTAGCCCACCTGTGAAAGCAGTTAGGGATGAGGTGGTGAATCTTTTCTTTTCCCTTTGTCGTCTGTGGAGCCCAGCCTCCAAAGACCCCACAGTCTTTCTCTCTGGAACCGCCTTTTCTCGGTTGAGCACAGTCACCACTACCCTTTCATGTCTCATTTCCTCCGCATTTAGATGTTGACTCCCGTTGCTGTTGGAATGGGGCCTTCCGGGATTTTCCCAAGAGTGCTTGTTGGAACCTAGCAAAGGGTCTCTTTTTCTCTTTACCCCAACTGTGGCCGCCCGTGCTGGATCTCCTCCCACCGTCTCCCCACATGCGCATGTTCAGCCTTTTCAGAACTTACGAGAACATAATGGGATGAAGGAAGTTTTGGTGGCATTTGCCAGTTACTCCTCCTCTTCCAAATGTTCTGTGGACCATCTATACAAACGTAATGATTGCCAGAGGGAATTGGAGTGCCACTTTATTCACAACTGGCCCCTTGCTGAACACACCGGCTGGTGCAGGCCTCTGCTAGGAGCTGGGTTGGAATGTATGGTTTATTAGCTCAGGGCCAAGCCAGAGTCCAAGTCCTGGAATTCTGTCACACTCTGACATGTGATAGGGACAGGCACGCCTAGCCCGGGGTTGGACTGCCCTGCCCATGTCTGCCGATCTCCCAGAGCAGCAAGCAGCTGAAGGAGAGGGTGGGATGGCAGGGAATCTTGGGTGGGTCATTTCCCTGCCCAGCCGCGGGGAACCAAGCAGTCCGTGAAAATGGAGCCACACGACCACTTGACTCTGTAACACCAGTAAATCTGCCCTGCTTGGAGGTTTTTATTCCAACCTATCTGCTTATAATAATCCCTGCTTTGGGGCACATGCAGAAAAGGAGTGGGTGGAGGGGTGGAGAAGCTTCCCTGTTCTCCATGAAGTATTTAAGAGCTGACAACTGTACTGTTAATAATTGATATTAAAATGTATCAGGATGTCATTGCCTCACCTCTCAGTAAACCCATGACTAAATTTAGCCAAGTACAGACAAGAAGTGCATACTGTAACCTCTTAACTGGTCGAATGTTTTCTTCCTGTGGAACCGACATCAGCCATAAGTCAGAGAATGTTACAGGTCTTCTGGTCAACCCCTTTGTTTTACGGTTGGAGAAACGAATGCCCAGTGAGTGGCACAATGGGGACTCGAAGCAAGGTTTCTTTATAGCCGGTTCATTATTCTTTCCGCTTTGTCACGCCAACAACCTAGGATAGAAAAGCATTTGACGATGGCAGGCGCCGTAAGAATTATAAGAGAATGGACTCTTGGGTTCTAGCCAGGTCTGCTCCAAGAGTGCAGCTAGACGTGACTTTTCTGCAGTGGTCCTCATTTTCAGGGGTTGCTGATTCTGTTTAGTTTCTGAGCATCATTAACACAACACACCACGTGTATTAAATTATCTTGAGCAGCCCCAGTCAGCCCTCATTTCTAGACACACTCTGCCCAGGCAGCTGCTTCGGGAAACCCTGGAGCCCACCTCCATGCCCTCGCCCCCCCCTCCCAAATATTACTGGCCGTAGACTCACAACTCTTTCTTGGTCCTGCTCTTCTAAGTGGTTAATTTAACTTCTGGTCGGACTAGTCTTGTCCCAGTTTGCACTTTAGCCTTATCGACCTTTTCTCCCGTGATTATCATCTGAGTAGATTATATGTGCTGACCATACCGCTTTCTGCAAATTTGCTCTCTCAACTGTCAACTCTTATTAGAAATTTTTAGTGGAGCAGAATGATTTGAGGACAAAACCACCACAACCCACCAGTTTGGAAACAAAAGGAGAAAGAGTCATTTCTGTCATAAATCTTGCTTTGTGTTATTTCCAGTCTGAGTGAGACCTGAAATGAAATGCTCTGTCCGTGTTTTCATCATGAAATGGGATGAAAGTGAGAGCCAGAAAGCAGACTGGTGTGCTTTATTATTACTGATACTATTTTGGGGGTAATTTTGCTGTAGCCAGAAAACTACAAAACTGCTGTCAATGGGCCAGAAACCGTTTATGTAGCATAGGAGGGGCTATTAACACGCGGTGTTTTGACCT
Organism: Callorhinus ursinus; assembly: GCF_003265705.2. Taxonomy (NCBI): domain Eukaryota; kingdom Metazoa; phylum Chordata; class Mammalia; order Carnivora; family Otariidae; genus Callorhinus; species Callorhinus ursinus. Next base: position 16,064,700 of record NW_027397073.1, on the reverse strand, counting down.
TCAGACCCACTGTTTCAGGCTTCTGCCCGCTTTGGTGTGTTTGAAATGTAAGCACAAACATGGTATATTTACTCCCGTTTCTCTAGCTTTTCTCACCCTTCCCAGGCAGTTTTTCTCCTTAAAACATGAATTGAAACACATAGAATTACTTTCCTCGTTACCCAGATAATTCCTGTGGCATGCAAGGAGGATGCCAAGCCCTAGCATCCCTGAGTCCTCAGTAGAGCCGTGCTGTGCCCCCTTCCCCTTCCTCCCAGCCTGCGCCTGCGTGCCAGCCGCAGAAAAGGCAGAGGAAAGGCACAGTGTGAGTACTTATCACGTATGGAATGTGATTTTCTTCTCAGCTTTATCTTCCTGTAGCTTTCTCGTGTTACTTGACTATGGAAAGGTAGTATCTTACTTTAAAAAGTAGCAGTTCTCGGAGCAAATGAGTATGCCCCAGTGTAGGAATTAGCCATTTATTAACAAAGTACTGAAAATACTTGAATATAAGTAAAATGCCAGAAGACACATGAAACCACTTAGTGCATTTTATTATGGGTTAACCCTTGAACAACGTGGGGGTTAGGGGCAGCGCTCCTCACGTAGTCAAAAATCCATGTATAACTTTTGACTCCCCCAAAACTTACCTACTAATAGCCTACCGGGTTATTTTAAAGTTTTTATTTAAATTCTAGTTAGTCAACATAGTAGTGTAATATTGGTTTCAAGAGTAAAATTTAGTGATTCATCACTTACATACAGTATCCAGTGCTCATCACAACAAGTGTACTCCTTAATCCCCATCCCCTGTGCCCACCTCGCCAACTACTAACCTGCTGTTGACTGGAAGCCTCACTGATAACATATACAATTGTTAGATACACATATTTTGTATGTTACTTGTATTATATACCATATCCTTAAAATAAGGTAAGCTAGAGGAAAGAAAATGTTAAGGAAATCACAAGGAAGAGACATTACATTGCAGTACTGTACTGTAAAAAATCCCCATGTCAGAGGACCCACGCAGTTCAAACCATGTTATTCAAGGGCCGACTGTATACTTTTCTCTATTCAAACAGTTAAGTACTGTCGCATTAAACTGCGTTGTCCATCTTGTAAATAGCCTCAACTTGTAGAGAAATGTAGAGTTTTCAGATATATTTTAGTTCCTTTGATTTTAAAAAAAAAGGGAAGGAAAGTCAGATTCTTGTAAACTGCAAAGAAATTCTGGCCTGCCCCCACGCTACTATATCCCCCAGATCCAGAGAACGGCTGTCATTGCCGTGAATTCAAAGGATCCCAGAGAAGCTAATGGGATAGTCTCATTAGTGCTATGAAGATGCTGTACCGTTGTCTAGGGATGGAGGGGTAGCACCGTGTTATCGAAAACAGGTAGAGTGAAACCAACAGAAAGTCCAGGGAGTACGGCTAGGCACTCCTCATGTGAGCATAAAACGGTTGATAACACAAGCATCAAGGAGGAGAATGTCCACAAGGAAAATTACCATGCTTTTTCTCAGAATGGAATGGAGGCAAGGAGCGGAAGCAGGTACCCAGAGAGAAATGTGGGAGCAAATACAGTGTCTGTGCATGATTATAGAGATAAGACCTTTATCCAGTGTGATTCCCCAGTGACTGAATTCTCCCATTTCAGTAATTGCAAACTATGGACGCATTTTGATTTGGGGCGGTAGTGCCTCCGGGCCCCCACTTTCTCCTTGAACTTCTGTGTCTAAAGTGGGTGAGGAGCCTCAGCCAAGGGGTGATGGGTGAGTGCAAATACATGGAGCTAGTCGGTGGCCGGGGTGGGAGGCAGGGGTGGGATGGCCTCCAGCAGCCCTCACAGAGCCCCACGGGCTGGACTGCCCTGCCACACGGTGTGTCATGAAGGGACCACGTCCCCTCTCCAGGAAACGGGTATGAGCAAGGTTGGTATTTGTTGTTGGTATCTGTTACTCTAACAGTTTTCATAGTCTTTGCAGTTAGAGAATCCTGTCCTAAGGAACACTCAGTAGTTCATAAAATCTCTTCTTGAATCATTTCCATACTTAGTTAAGCCGCTGGCAACAAAACCTCTTCACCAGTATTTCCATGACTGTTTATATATGTATTATAAATAAATAAATGTCCAACAAGGAAGATTAAATGATTCATTGTGAATTTTATATGTATCATGAAGGATATTTGTTGATAGATCTTGACAAGAGATAATGTGAAAGTTATTTTCAGCTTTTTTTTTTTAAGAATTTCCTTTATTTGTGTTGCTCTTTTTCCCTATTATAAACTAGTGTAGTCATGTTGCTTTAGATAAAAGAGAAGCTGTAGAGATGGTGTCCACTCGGATCCTAACATAATGGTCAGGCAGTTCTAATAGATTAAGTAGTGAGCTCTCAGGTCCAAAAAATATACACAGCTTCCCAATGATCTCACTTACCTATGTCCTAGATCATTATGAGAATCAAATGGGATGTTGTATTAGCATGTATTTAAAGTACCTCATCACTTGGCCTGTAGTGGAATGGGGTCTGTGTCTAAGGTGCATGTGGAAACGCAGATGTATGATTCACTGCCTGGTATTAATGACCATGTGGCGAGAGCAAATAGAAGACCTGAGTTCAAAGGAACCAGTGATTACCTGTGATAGTGTAGACATCAACAGGATCTTCTAATGCATGAAGGTGCAGATGGCTTTTCCTTGTTGTGGCTTGTTTTAACCTTGGCTGTATGTGTTGTTAGAAAAGGAATGCTTTTTTTTTTTAAATGATGCTGGCCTCATCAAAGCTGCCTGTAATGTTCTTATTTTGTGATTATAATAAACATTTTGTGGGATAACATTTGTATTTAGTTCTTTCAGGAGGAAAACTGGACAGATTTTTCAGGCGAATTTCTGGTTTTCGATAGTTTCAGTTGCTCAAAAGTTTAAAACCTTAATTTTGGGGGCTTGATTCAAAGGTTAAAAGAAAACTTTAAAAAATTTTATAACTCTGTCATGAGTATAAAACGTCATTTTAAATCTTAGCTAGAGTCTGTAATTTGAGGATTTCCTTAACTGACTTTAGTACAAATTAGACATTTTAGAAGGTAGTAGATACTGGTTACATTACTGTCTAACTAGAATTTGAATATATTTTATCTTGTGCTGTGTTAGGTTTATTTTTGGAGGGGATGCAGTAAGTCCTAGGTTTATATTTACCTTAAGTTTTCTGTTCTTGTGTTTTAAAAATATGCCATGTTTACTGCTTACATCTAAGGGGATGAAAAATAGTGTTTCACTTTTAGTGTGTTTCAGTTTTTCCTGATTAGTTAAATGTAGGGCCTTTTCCAAAGAGCATTTCTGTCTTTATTTTATATGGGACTAGAGTTTAAGCTTTATAAAGTTTCAGTTTAATATTGAAATTTATGTATCTGAATTTGAGTTCATTGGTTTTATTATAAATCCTATAATGTCCAGCTCATCCACTGAGGGACCAACTCAAGTAGAAGAACAACAACTAATTGCTGTGGTCATTCTTTTGCATTCCTATATTTCAGATTTTAGATTTCAGGTAAATGAAGTGACTGGGAAAAGAAAGAGGAAAAAAGAAACAAACTGGATTAGTCTCTAATTAATTTTTATTATTCTGAAGAAAGTGTTTTATGAGTTGTGGGAACTGGCTACTCTTGAGATAGATGCTTGTAAACGTGTAATTATACATTAAAGCTGACTTGCTAATGTAATTTTCAAGATTACCTTTTTTTTTTTTTAAAGATTTTATTTATTTATTTGACAGAGAGAGACACAGCAAGAGAGGGAACACAAGCAGGGGGAGTGGGAGAGGGAGAAACAGGCTTCCCGCGGAGCAGGGAGCCCGATGTGGGGCTTGATCCCAGGACCCTGGGATCATGACCTGAGCCGAAGGCAGACGCTTAACGACTGAGCCACCCAGGCGCCCCAAGATTACGTTTTCTAATACATTCTCTTCTCTGCACTGAGCAACATGCAAATGTAACAAAATTGGAAGTCTACCTGAAGCTGATACTCTCTTTACCTCATGCTTTGGGGTGACCCAGACTACATAGTAATACCAATTATTTTTGTTTTCCAGAGTAAGGGATGTTACATTAAACGTTTAACTTTCAAGTTTTGCTTTTTCCTTGGGCTTAGAATCCATGATTAGCAGTATTTGAAATGAGCGATGTGCAATTATTTTGGGGTTTTAACCACGCTTCTTTGCATATTAGAAAATACTTCGTAGGACCAACCCTGTTTCCCCCTTTGGTTTATCTAGAAGACTTGCACTATCTGCCAGATGCTGCTTCCTAACCAGTGCAGTTATGCATCACACCAGAGAATCCATCAGCACAAATCTCCCTACACCTGCCCCGAGTGTGGGGCCATCTGCAGGTCGGTGCACTTCCAGAGCCACGTCACCAAGAACTGTCTGCACTACACACGGAGAGTTGGTTTTCGGTCAGTATATTGTTCGCTTACGTGCAAGTAAAGCCTGTTCACTTGTAACTGCACAGCGTTTCGAGTTTCGAGGGGTCTCTGCACACCGTTTTCAGGGTCATACAGTGATACCTCAATTAACAGATCCTCTGGGAACCTAGTTCATGTGTGGTAGAGTTGATCTGTTTGAATCCTTGTGGTATTGGCCCGCTGGTCCCCACAGAGCTGAGGGTAGATGGAAACCATCCTTCTGCAAAACTGTGCATGTGGCAGCATTCAGCTTTGATGAACTGTTAGAGCTTTTTCTTCACCCTTTCCAGCATCCTTCTGTTGTCACGCTGTCTGCATTTTAACCCCTGTAAGAACACCATGCATTTCTGTACCTCTTAATACGTCTCCTCTGATCAAAACAAAGGGTGCATGGTCCCTTACTTTTATTTCATCCCGTCGAAGGATTGGGTGATTGCCCTTTCCTAACGTCGTCGCTCTTTGTGGAAGAACCTTCTACCCCAGGTAACCTTCCTCTGTCCCTTCTTCCCCATTACCCAAATCCGGGCGTCTCCCTTAGCAATGGCCCCTTTCACTGCCCCCTGAGAATCTAAGATAACGTCTTTTACAACATCTGGCTAATCTAATGTTCATTTAGAGAGCATGGAGTGATGATGTACTTGAGCTTTACCTTCCACGTTGTGACCTTCTGAAATGCATTCCTGTGCCTTTTATATTTTGACCCAACGAAGGTCAGCCAAGAAAACATGCCGTTGCTACACAGTGTCTTTGTTAATAGAGGTATTACTGTACTGTGTGTTTATCTTAAAATTAAGTGTTTGGTTGCCTGTAACTTTAATGTTAGACTGTTAATACACAGTGCTTTCTTCTAGCTACACAGTTATGATATATTATAAAAATGAAGTCTGGTTGGTATAATTTGATGGTTTTATTTCAGTTACATTTAGGTTACAGCATCATCAATGGCTCTGTCCGTTTTTCTAACCCTAAGAGAGACTTCGTTCCCATTTTTATCACATGCCTCCGAGCCAGTGACGCACAAATGCTTAATGCATTGGCTTCTACCCTAGTAGGAAACGTTTGGTTTGGAAATTAAAGAACTGGAGTTTTTTTGTGGCTGTTTTGCCACTTTGTGGTAATTCACATATTCTTTCTATACCATGGTGCCCCTGTCTATAACATTATCCGTGTGGTGCCTGCTCCATCTCCACGTGTTACAGATAATGGAAATGCGTGCTCTAAGTGCTGAGGAAAGTTACACATTGAAGGTGCCCTTGATTCCACAAAACCCATACACAACGATACCTTGGTTCTTACCCCATGTTTTGAAACTATTATTACTGGGTTCTTTGTTTAATAATGGAAAGCATTTCTGCACCCTTTTCTCTCTGCAGTTCTTTTAACAGATGCCAAACTCCTCAAATGTTTATTTTTTGAGTATAATGAAAGTAAACTTAGGCTGGAATGAATAAAGGAAATAGGACTTCTGCAATTCTCACTATTCCTGGTGTCTTTCCTAAATTAAAACAAGCTCTGCGCTCAGGCTAGAAGTAATCAACTCAGTTGGAAAAGCCTATCCCTTGCTTTTCTCCCCCCCCCGCCCCCCATTCAGAGAGTTACTTAAATTTGGCACTTGGAATTTAAAAAATTTTTGTGTTTAGTATAGTTTTTTTTCTTGGACTCGAGGCTTAGAAGAGCTGTAAAAATACTTCTGTGTGTGTATTCTGCGTAGTTCATGTTTACCTCTTTAGGTGGGAGAAAAAACATTTTACCTTGGTTTTTTTCCCTGCTGCTTCAGGTAGTGGTCCTGCCTCATACTTGGCGGCACTTAGCAGCCCCTTGGCCTTGTTACTGCTCCCCGCTCTACACATAGAGAAATACTCTATACGCAGTCGTTTTCACTTTGTTTTTTCTTTGGTCAGAGAAGGCTCTCTTAACAGAGCTCCCATGCCTCACTTGTCTCTTTGTGACTCCGTGTGTCTTGTTCTTTCTCTTCTTGATCATATCGCATCTCCTAGATACTGAGGGGGTCACTCCTAGCTCCTGGTCGATTTGGTAAAAGTCCTAGGTTTCCATAAATTTTCCTACTTTTTGATCCATTGGATCTGCATTTCGAAAGGGGGTCTATAGGATTGTATACTATAAACAATAAAAAAAAAAATTTTTTTTTTTTAAACGTGAAGAGAAACTTGATTGGTACCCAGAACACAAAGGACATCAGGTACATGAAATATTTATTAATAGACAGGATTTTAGTAGCATTAAGATACTGTATGAACCCTTCAAATTCTGTCTTCTCTTTGTTTGTCGTCTTTCCATTTCCTGTTGGCCTCTGTGCCCCGGAAACTTTTCTTCCACCTGTGGGCCGATATTTTACAAAACTCACTGTTTTGTAACTGGTTTTTAAATTCTCTTTCTTTCCTCACGTTAAGGAGGGTTTTCCCTTGGTCTCTATGGTGCTCTTTGGGCCTCCTTCAAATGTTGTCTATGTGCCTTTAACTTCCGGTGTATTTTCCTTAAGATTAAATCTCCCCCCCAGTCTAGGCGACTTCAGAGAATTAGTTCTTTGTTTCTTTTTGCCCTTCTTGGGTCTTTGCCCTTTGAACACCACCTTTCTGCCCTTGATGAGAAAATTTTTCTGTTTATGGTGCCGCTGTAGAGGACCCTTCTGTTTCATTAGTGATCCATTTTTGTCTGATGGGATCCTCCTCTTATGTAGGAATCAGGCTTGTAGGGTTGGGAAGAACTAAAAAGTGACTGAGTTCAACTGTTCTCCTTTTACACACGAGACACAGGCCCAGAGAGGATCGGTAACCTGTTTAAGACAACACAAGTTCAGGTTAACCCAAAATAATTTCAGTGTGCTTGGGTGGCATAATAGTTCAAGTAGATAAGATAGAGGAGCTTTCCTTAATTATTCTCCTATTATGATTTAGTGTTTTTTTAATGTACGTGCTGCTGAACATTATGCCTTAAGTCATTTAAAATGCTAACACACGAATTACGATTTTTATGGAATGCTTGCAAAGCTTAACGCGGCATGCTTTATAGAACCCATATACTTCAGAGAATGTCACTTCCATGTGACTTTGGAAGCATCTCCATGAATTCAAAGGGGAGGTTCTAGGAATGGAAGTAACTTAAATTCACGCAGAGGTAACGGAGCGCTGCCTGCTGTCTTCAGTCCCCCTTCCCCATGTCAGCCCCCACCTTCACATCCAGGAACGTGTCTGCTCAGGTGTGTTACAGGTTTACCTCCACAGACTCTCAGCGTCTCCACAGCCCACCCTCAGGTAGTTCTCAGGTGTGAACACAGGACGACAAGGTCATCAAGTGGATATGTAATCAGTGTTGCTGAGAGTCCCTGCATGAGAAAGAAGAGCTTGGGGAGAAATGTACCTAAGCCGTCAGCTTGTTTCCAAAGGACTAGATGTGATCAGTTCACGGGCTAATCACATTAATCACACATTCAAGAAGTAAAGTTAACCGGAAAGACTATTTAGCGATGTTGATTGTTCAGAAGTTTATAATTCATGTTATTTCTTAAAACAAATGTAAGTGTACCTGAACTTATTTTCCAGGAGACAATCTAGGTGGTTAACCTTCTCTACCCAACAGGCCCCCTTACCTCCAGCTCCATTGACCAACATCAGTGTGTCCCAGGAGACTGTGGCCATGGCTTCGAAGCCAGTACTGATTTGTTCTCTCTGTCCCTTTGTTGATGGCATGTAGGTTGAGGCAGTGAAGATTTCTCCCATTGGCAATGCCATCTGGGCATAGGGGGTGGTTAGGAACCTCAGGGCCTGGGGTCCGAATCCAGCATGTGGGAGTGTTCTCCAGAGTCACAAGTCCTAGGGTCTTGCCGTGTTCCCCGGCCTTGATACCGCCCCCATAATCCACTGGTCTCCCCACACGCTGGAGTCTGGATATTTACTCCCAGCAGTTTCAAAGATGCCGAAGACATAAACCATTTGAGTTTCGTTTTTCTTCTTCATGATCTTCCTTCTTAAATAGATAAAAATAATTTGATCTGTTATCAATAGAAAACAAAATAAAGCAAGACTTACTTCCTAAAAGCCCTGAGAAGCCTCAGGAGGCCATTACAAGATGCTCATTTTACCTGACTTTGACAGTGAAAGTGCTCGTGTGTGATAGTCCCGTGCTGACGACCGCGTGTTTGTTTTCCTGGCAGGTGTGTCCATTGCAATGTCGTGTACTCTGACGTGGCCGCTCTGAAGTCTCACATCCAGGGCTCTCACTGTGAAGTCTTCTACAAGTGTCCTATTTGTCCTATGGCGTTTAAGTCTGCCCCAAGCACACATTCCCATGCCTACACTCAGCATCCCGGCGTCAAGATAGGAGAACCAAAGTAAGTCCTGCCGCCTTCTGACCTTTATGCCACCGCCTTCTCAGTGACTGAGAGGAGGGGGCAGTTCTGTGGGCTAGAACGTAAGGTACTGAGAACGGTGCCACCAGGAAGATGTCGCCGCTCCAGGAGGGACAGCTGGTAGCTCCTCACTCCCTAAACCCGTCCGCTCTTTCCCCAGGGAAGCCTCCGGCCAAAAATGTCACTTATCATTTATGCCCTTCGGTTTCCACGAAGCAAGTGAAATACTTACCAGTTTTGTTCTTTTTCTTGGGATGATTTTAACAGATAAGTTTGAGGGGAACTGTAACATACTGTCATCTTTCCTTTTTTTTTTTTTTTTAACATGGTTTCTTAGAGGATACACTTTTCGTCATAACATGATATGAAGTCAGTTTAAAACACTGGATACTGAATTTAACTTCATAACCAGTGTAAGTCCTTGATTAGCAAAAGCAGATTTCATTTTTGTCTTAATCTTACTCCTGGCTTTGTCAGTTTTGGCTTTGTTGAGTCTTTAATGACGAAGTGGTACTTGAGCAGACTTGGGCTGCCTGCCTGTGTCCCAGGCAGTTAACCAAGAGGAGGGAGCGTGGGCTTTGGATTCCGAGTCCCACCACCCAGCCCCCACCTGTGAGGTCTGGGGCCATCACATGCTCTGTTTCGACATCCATTTTCTCCCCCATAAAGTGAGGGTAGGGCTTATGGCCCAGAGTTTGTGTGAGGCTGAAAGATGACATTTAAAATGTGTGGCACACAGTAGTCCCTCTGACAGAGGGGCTCGGTGGCTTTGGTCCTTTCCACATTTCCTCCTTGTTGCGAACACGGCACTGGATTAGATGCTCGCGGTGAAGCTCATTTCATTCCCGTGTTATTTATGGCAACGTGGAATTTGATTGTTGCGTGAGGTTAGATTTGCTGCTCAAAGCTATTGGTGTGCTTTGCGCATAACTCCAAAATCAAGGAAGTATTAGAGGGAAGATGTGCAGATATGCCAATGTGTGTCTGGCTTTTATGGTAACATTTAGTTTGGGAAAATATTAATGACGGAACAGTACAGGAGTGTTTACTAAAACATGAGGATAAAGTTTGGAATTCTGTCCTAGAAGACCTTCACTCTGATCTCTGTGGATCCTCGAAGTGAAACAAACTGCAGATATAACCTGGTATCTTGACCCTGAAGACGCACTTCAGTGAACTCTGAGGTCTTCACTGTTCGTGGTTGTCAAGCTTCCAGGCACTAAGGCAGCGTCTTACCCCCAGTTAATACAGTTTTTAATTTGGTTCTTTATTCAGATAAATAAATAAAACATTACTGACATCTGGAATAGCAGTTGTTACCTAGGAATACGGGGCAGCACCTGATTAAGATAAGCTAAAACAGTAATTTTCCAGGTTGAGTAATGCATAGAAAAAATTGTTCCAGTATTTTCCTAAAATTATTTTTGCTACAGTTGTTCTTTAATAAGTACCAACTCTAGAGATAGGCATCGACTAGTATGTTTTAAATTGTAAAACTAAAAGAAAAAAAATTATAGGTGAAATACAACAAAACTGCCAAACCAGTGAACTTTAACTCAGCTGCATTCATTCAGTGGGTGGCAGTGCTTGGCCAAGGCGAGTCCTCACTTGCAGCCTGGCTGGGGCCCCAGGGGCTGCACGTCGGGCTCCATGTGTCCCGACTGTATTACAGCGGGCCTTGAGATCGTTCGTCCCTGCCACCTTTCCCCATTCAGGCTCCTGTAAAGCCTTGCTGTGCCTCCTGGAATGCTACCTGGCCTACACTTGATTCAGAAGCTTCCTCTGGACATTAAATCCATCTCTGCTCTGTTTATGTAAGCCCCCCAAAATCAATAGCCCCGACTACACTGGAGACTCAGGTATTGAAATCTCCTAGCAGGATTTGGTTCACAGGTGGTTATGCAAATGACTCAACATTATGCAAATGGTGTGCATTAATTTTTTTTAAAGATCAATATAAAAATAACCCTCCCCCATTTACTTTAGAGACTACATGAGGTCTAAAAGTAGAGCCCCATAACGTCCTGTTGTCCTAGCACGTCAAATTGAAAGGCACACAGTACAAGATTTCACTTCTATATTTTTTTTTAAGATTTTTATTTAACATTTATGTAGTGCTTCTTATGTGCCAGGCACTGTTCCAGTACTGTGTTTCTTGCTTTTCAGTGCGTGGTCGGGCTGTTACCCTGCTGTCTTACGAGAAAATTGTGAAGACCCTTTAATCTTTTCTGGGAGATTCCAGATCATTTTGAATGTCCATTCCTAGATTTCATGGTGATAGACTTTTGTGTCTGTTTTTGTCTGTTCCTTGACGTCTAATGAACAGCAGGTTTTTTGCTATTTTGTGCCTTTCTTTTATTTGCCACTCTAAATGTCTGTGAGTGGAGAAGTGAGACCTCCAAAATCTAGAATTATATAAGAGACAGAGCGTTTCTGAATTAGTCCCTAAGAAGTCAGGCATGTACTAAATTCTAACAGCGGCACGGTGGAAGGCTTTGCAGTCAGATGAGGCTGAATTTGAACCATGGCCCTGGGATCTGTGCAACATCCAGCAAATTCTCTCCTCCCTGAGCCTGTCCGTGACATGGCTCACCTCACCTGTTGGAGGCGTGGGGATTGTTTGTTGCTCAGGACAGTGCTTTGCACTTAGTTGGATTCAGCCAGTGGTAATGAAGGAGGAGGTTTGTGGTAGTGATTTCTGAGCTTAGAATCTTTGGTTCCATTTGTTTTTACATTTGTTTCGAGGGTTACACGCTGTTCTAGAGAGTTTGGGTTGCAGTACGTTGGACCTGAGTGTGGGTATTTGGTTTTAGCTTTCTTTTTTCCCCGTCCTTCCTTCCTTCCCTTCCTTTCTTTCTTTTATTAAGTAGTCTTTTTTTTTTTTTTTTAAGATTTTATTTATTTGACGGAGACACAGCGAGAGAGGGAACACAAGCAGGGGGAGTGGGGGAGGGAGAAGCAGGCTTCCCGCCGAGCAGGGAGCCCGATGCGGGGCTCGATCCCAGGACCCTGGGACCATGACCTGAGCCGAAGGCAGACGCTTAGCGACTGAGCCACCCGGGCGCCCCTAAGTAGGCTTTTATATTAAGGTTTTTATTAAGCTAGGCCCAGCGTGGAGCCCAGCATGGGGCTTGAACTCTTGAGATCAAGACCCGAGCTCCTTCACAGGAGCCTGGATGGGGAAAGATGGCAGGGGCGGTCAAGGGTCACTCAGCCCACCGAGCCGCCCGGACGCCCTGGTTGTAGCTTTCGTTTTCCTTGCCTTCCCCTCCCCCTTCTCTCCAGTCCCCCTGCTGCCGCCCCTCAGTCTGGTTACCCCAGCATTCCCTCAGTCTTGCAGCTAGGGTGGGATTCAGTCAGACAGACAGGTTTGGCTTTCAGAGCCCTTTGCAGCTCCCCAGGACCCCCCCCACCATTCCCACAGCCTGGGGGCCCAGCCACACTGTGTTTCTTTCTGTTCCCTCACCACGCTGCGCCCAAGCATTTGCCTGCGTAAAAACAGGCCTCACCATCCTGCCTGGCTTCCCTCCTGTGGTTTTCTTCCATTGTAGTTGGAGAGTTTGCTCCATCCTCAAGTCCTAACTCTTGTGTGTGAGGTTCATTTATTTGGGCTTTGCTTTTTAACATGAGCACCATTTTAACGTTTCTCAATATATGGTTTCTGTCCTACGGAAAAGTTGGAAAACTCTACAGATGACATCCCTTCACCCAGATTCCCCAGTTGCCAGCATTCCTGACATTTACTCCTACCATTTCTTTCTCCATGTGTGTGTCTCTCTCTCTCTCTCTCTCTCGTTGAAGAATAATGGGGCAGCATGACATAAATACTGGAGTGTGTTCTGCCTCTCCTCCCAAAAAGGTCACCCACGTATGTCACCCCCGTTGAGCCCTCCCAGTCAGAAATTCGTGCTGATTACATTACTGCTCAATGTGTAGATCCCATTAAAACTTCTCTAATAGTTGAGAGAATGTCTATTTTTTCTTTTTTCTTTTTTCTTTCGGGTTCAAAATCTATCCAGGAACATGTTTTGCATTTAATCGTCCTGTCTTGTCAGGGTTCTTCCGTCTGGAACAGTTGCTCGGTCTTCCGCCGCCTCTCATGTCTTTGGCCATCCGAAAGAGGCTTCCAGCCCCTCATTCTCAGGATGACCCCCGTCCGTCGCTGCTTTCTCGTAGCTGGACGCAGGACACGTACTCTTGGCAGGAGGTTCCTTGTTGTGTTCCATCAGAGACAGGCAGTGCCTGTGTGTGCTTCTAGCGGCGCTGCTGACCCCCACCATCTAGTCAAGCTGGTGTCCCCCAGACCTCTCTGCCATATAGTCATCACTTCCCCCTTTATATGCGTTAGCAGTTTGTGGGGTGGTGTTCCAATATATAATACCAGCAAACCGTTCCTCAGAAAAATGCTTTAGTAAATAGTTTACCTCCTCTTTTATACCTTCTTTGCTATTCAGTGGAAAGCAGAAAAAAAAAAAAAGTCAAAGCAAACAAAACCCCTCCCCAAAGGAATGTAGCCTGAATAAAATGGGCCATACCATTTTTTGTGAAATAGTGCTTTCGAAAAAATGTAAGAACAGAATCCTGAGAAAAATTCTTAGCTTAGCTAGTAAATCTTCATTCTTTTCCTGAGGCTGCTATTTTTTTCTTGTTGTTCTGTGGTAATTCCAGAAAAATCAAGAAGTACAGACAAGCAAAACAGTAAGAATACCTGTAGTGTCAGCTGACAGAGGTGATGACAGTTCCTGCACCCTTAAAATGTGGACGTATCATACATACTGTCTTGTTCCCTGTTGTTTGAACGTCCGTGAAAGTCTTTCCATTCACTGGTATGTGTCTGTAGCATAATTTGTGAAAAATGACATCGTTGCTCTTCACTACTTGACATTACTGCATGTTTGGGCTATTTTCAATTCTAAGCTATTTTAAATAGTGAGGAAATGAACATCCTCATCACACTTGGTACAATTAACGATGGCACCCCGTGTGGTGACGTCCTGAAGTCCTCGAAAATCCCCTCCCCTCCCCAACCAAGTGTGCACTAAGTTACTAATATGTCAAGACCTTGTAAAAACATGTGCTGCTGAATCCAATTAAATTTATAAATTCTATGTGGAAAAAGGAAAAAAAAAGTTAAATCTGTCATTTATTGACAGAACTATGAAGCGAGATGTGCTTTCTGAAAACCCGGAGAGGAAAGACCTGTCTGTGGTTTCTAGAAGCATTCCTTTCTTTTGGCTTTGCTGTGCAAATAGCAAATGGAATCTCAACTCTGCTTTTTTCATCTCTGACTTGTACCTTCAGTCAGTGTTTTTCTGCCATTTTCCTAAACTCCCTAGGATTCTTTGTGCCTGTTCTCACAGTTCTTCAAAGGGCACAGGTGTCCCTAGGGTCTCCCCTGAGGACCTGGAAGACCTGGGGCAGTTATGGGCGGAAGGGGACCTACTGTGGGCATATTGAGCGAGCAGCGAAGCCCCTGGGGGTGGAGGTTGGTGGCTGGGGCGTCTAGTACTTTCCCTCCTGCCTGAGCTTCAGTGGAAGGGTTGATGGTTGGATGGAATTGTGCAGAAGGCTCAGGTCTATTGGATTAGTTTAGGAGGCTGCTTGGCAGTAACTTCAGGTATGGAAATGTAACGGACAGTATTTTAAACCATTTTAAGCACAATAGATGTGCAAACTGAAACAACAGTTGGTACGGATTTTCTTTTTTCTTTATTTCTGTCTTTTTTTTTTTTTTGGCGGGGAGCGGGGGTGGTATATAATTGTTTACTGGTGTAGGGCTTTCTGTGTTGAGAACATTTAGAGAAATACTGCAATTCAAGTGTAAAATTGCCCCTAAGTCGAAAAGAAAACTTGGGACAAGTAAGATCTTACATAGGCATCGGAGCTGAACAGCCCTACTTAGTTCATTAACAAATGCTTTTTCAAGTTAGGGGACCACCACCCAGCTGCGTTCCTTGTCTTCTCTTAAAGAATACTTTAAAAAAAAAAGAAAAAGTCAAGAGTGCTTTTGCTCTGTGTTAAAGTAACTGACGAGTGAAGATCTTGTACACACAGGTATCCGCTATAAGATCTGTAAGTAGTAAAATGGTCATTAATTTAGACTTCTATGCAAATGTGGTTGAATGCGTCTTTACTCAGAATGTTAAGACCGATCTGCACTTGAGTGACGCCAGTTGCCTCCAAAAGTTTGTTTCAAAGCTAAACTGTTTTGTTCTTTTTACCGTGTTTATGTGTTCTCTGCTGCTCCTGCCACCTGAATTCTTGAGATGAGATGTAAAGTAGCAGTTCCTTTGGCTTCAGAGACGAGGGCTGACTGACATTTCCACGCACTTCTTCTGTTTTAGAATAATATATAAGTGTTCCATGTGCGACACTGTTTTTACCCTGCAAACCCTGCTGTATCGCCACTTTGACCAACACATCGAAAACCAGAAGGTGTCTGTTTTCAAGTGTCCAGACTGTTCTCTTTTATATGCACAGAAGCAACTCATGATGGACCATATCAAGGTGTGTGCGCATCTCTTGTGTCCTTTACGTAAATTGCAGACCCATTCATTGATCATAAGTCAAGGCTGAGCTGCAGATGAAGAGAAAGCGTGCATGCTGTAGAGGGAAGGGATGGATGCTCGTTGTTGGTACAGAGCAATTTACAGAATGCTGCCATCATATACTTGACTGATGCTTTTTATTCCTGAGTCCCAATCTGCATACCGTGAAAGATCAGTGCAGAGTAACAAATGATTCTCAAAGAAAATATATTAGGGTTCTTTTTTTTCCTACATGTGAAAATGATGACTGTGAAATTTACTTTTTTTGAGAAATCTGTGTTGTATAGGATTTAGAAATAGACAGGGACTCTGACGAATTGTGTTAATTCGTTGTAAATATTGGTGTATTTAGAAAAATGAAGGTTTTCCCTTGAAACTAAGTAAGTGGTTAAATTTACATTATAATTGATGCCCCTGGATCTTTTTTTTTTAGTCTTTTTTTCTATCAAGGTTGCATGTAAATTGACAGTAAAATGTGTAGGATACAGCAGAGTGTCTGGCCCCTGGCAAGTATTCAGTTAATGAAGTGAATATATGTCCAGTTTGGATAACCCCCACCCTCCAAGCCCCAAAAGGGGCACCTAAATCTCTTTACAGCCTTTTAAGCTCGTGAAGGACAGTGCTTAGTCCTAGCCTCTTAACTGCTCGCTGTGAAAGGTTAAGCAATTTTATTCCTGTGTGATTAGGAGATAATATCCATCAGCTCTCGGAGCTTAAAGTGACTTGACTTTTTAAAAAGAGAAGGCAGCGGCGGCCCGATTATCATGAACTCCATCTCTCTTCCTCTTAGTTCTTCTCTTTTTAAATACGGGATACAAGAAAGGTGAACAAATCAGGTCTCTGAATTAGTCTAGTCTCATCTTAGTTAAATGAATGGACTGTTAATCCTTGAAATTTCCTGTGTTGAGCATATGTGAGCTCACGTAGCATAACTTCCTATTGCAAAGAACCTAACGTCTGCTCATTGGAGGGTCTGCTCATTGGCGGCCGGGCTAAGGTAGTGGCTCTGTGGCATTCCTGTGGTGAGTCAATGCATGGGAGATACATTTCATCATTATCACTTAAAGTACAGTAAAATCCTCTTAAGATATTTTAAAGGTTTTCACTAAAATTATGAAACTATCTTGACAACAAATATTTAAGAATGATCAGGGAAAAAAAAAAAACACCCTAAAAACTGCTCATAAAAATGTAATGACATTGGAATTAGACCCAAATATTTTAACATAGTTTTTACGGGGGTGGGAGGGGAAAAAAAAGAAAGAAAAGTTACTTCTTAAGAGGCTTTTAAGGTATTTGCTTTCTGCAACTCATGTTTACATCTGGAAGTGGGGTCATCGACTTTGTGGTTAGGGTCTTCCTTGTGTTAATAGTGAATTTGGAGGAATACAAGGTTCCAAGAATAGAGACTGAAGAGGAGTGGCAAAATCCTGTGGCCACAAGGACGAAAGAATTGTTTTTATTCATCTGAACCTTTACGAGACTACATGATACGAAAAACAGTGAGAATACTCACTTATATTCTCATCTCAAGTATGTCCTATACATTTAAAATATCCTGCCTTTATGTGTTTGGGGATGGGTAGGAATAAAGTTTTAGGGGCACCCTAGTTTTGTTTTTATTTTTAAGAGCTGTACTAGTTCTTGTGAGTTTATTTATATCACCTAATACCTGTGCTGTTCAGTTTTTCGTGAGGAGGAACTTAAGAGAAAAGCAGGGTGGGAACAGTGTTCCCCGCCCTCCATACATACTCATTTAAACGTAGATCTTTATTTGCCTAATTTAATCCAGTTCATATCATTTCTTCTCGCAGAGTATAGATTTATTCACTGTGTGGGATTCCCTGTATGCGTGTTGGCATTTACATTTACAGCAGACTTTTCAAGTTACAATTGTTCAAGTTATTTGTTGTTACAGGACCTAAGGAATATCACACTTGGTGCTAAAAGAATCAGGTGGCATTTCTTTTATTTAAAAAAGACCTTTGCTTTTAATGAACGATATTACTTTTACTTCATGATGTGAAAATGGAATGATGTAAAGTAGAAATTCCCACTTTGGCACACATGGCCTGGTCCTCTTGTCACGGCAGAACTTTTTGCTGCTTTCCTGTAATTCTTAGAGTACAGTAAGGCCGACTCCCAGAAGAACACTTCAGTACATGGGCCTCTCCTCAACTTTTTAGTTCGTAAAAACGTATTTGCCTAGAAACTTAGGAAAAGTTTACTAGAAGATTTTGGGTTTTGTTTTCTTTGGGTTTTAAATGGTTAAAAAGGTAAAAACTTGGCTTCTGTTTGAAAAAGGCCATTGGAAACCCCAAAGCCTCTGCCCTGTGGGGTGGCAGTGCTTGGCTTTTTGGCTGTCCCGAGATCACGTCTCGCCTCGCCGCAGATTTTCTCGTGCCCAAGAACGTGAGACGTTTTCCTCCCAGGCCCTTTTTTAGAGACCAGTTTGAGGATCCTCTGGAAAGACTTGTCACCCCTGCTCATGAGAAAATTATCGAACCCCCCCTTTCCCTTCCGGGGCAAGACAGTGAGGAGGGTTGGCGAATTCTTGGCACTGATGAGAGGTGACCTTGCCTGGGAAGATATGACAGAGAGTACCCTGAGGGAGCCGCTTCGGACTCAAACACTCAGGAAAGAATATGGAGCCGGGATCTACTCAGTGTGAATCTATGGGATGTAGGAGCCTAGAGGAGGAAATGTGTGTCACGTTGTGCCTTTCTGTAGGTTTTGTAGGTTCAGGACTCAAGCCTGAAGGCTGGCAACATGAGAAGGCCTTGTTCAAAGATAAATTCTACACTGAGGCACAGACTTACGTGCTCCCTATTTTTTTTTTTTTTTTTTTTGATTCTGCTTCTAGAACACAAACAAAACAAAGCACACTGATCTTTAGGATCAAATGGCACCAATTTTACCCCAGTAGTATTTGGAATCCTTCGAGTTTAAGTGGGATAGCTGTTGTGGCTGTTATGTTAATGTAATAAGCAGCTAAGCAATTGTAAGAGGCTTGTTGAGTATCTACTGTATAAGTCTGGGTGGTGTCAGTAAGAAGAGTTAGATCGGGATAGGATGTAGGGATATTGACGTTACCCCCAAAAAATCCCAATGAAAACCGAAACTCTTAAAATTGTCCCAAGAATGTGGAAGGTGTATGAAAGGAAGGGAGAAGGCTTTGCTCTTGTCTCAGGTGTTTGTGAAAGGTGGTTGGCTGGGGGTCTTGAACACCTACCCGTGCATCAGCCGAGTCCTATGTCTCTGGGTAGGTGTGAAAGTAAGCATCTTCTTCCCCAGAAAGAGTCTGTTGCAGAGAGGACTCACTGGTTCACGGGGGGAGGATAGACAGCCGGGAATAATTTAGACTCCATGCGGAAGGCTTTTTTTTTTTTTTTTTTTAAGAATTTAAAAATGGCACAAGCAAGTAAGCTTTCAGAAGTTATTTGGAACTAGAAATGCATAATTTAGAGCAACCATAAAAGTTAATTCCCCTCTGTCTCTTTTTAAGTATATATTTTGCTTAGGTTTTCTTCTTGCTCTATTAAATGTTTCTGAATGAATATAAAATCATTTTCGAGTATCTGTAACGTGTTAAGAATGGTCTACAAGTGCTTCTCTCCATGGTAACCATTTGTGATAGATCTTTCTTCTCTTTTTGTAACATAGTCTATGCATGGAACATTGAAAAGTATTGAAGGGCCTCCAAACTTGGGTATAAACTTGCCTTTGAGCATTAAGCCTGCAACTCAGAATTCAGCAAATCAAAACAAAGAGGATACCAGATCCCTGAACGGGAAAGAGAAATTGGAAAAGAAATCTCCGTCACCTGTGAAGAAATCCATGGAACCCAAGAAAGTAGCCAGTCCTGGCTGGACGTGTTGGGAGTGTGACCGCTTGTTCACACAGAGAGATGTTTACATTTCCCACGTGAGGAAGGAGCATGGGAAGGTAAGAGCAAGAGCCCCCCATGGCTGCAAGGAGGAGCGCGGGCCTGCCGGCCGCCGACGCTCAAGCACTTGGCTCGGCTCCGCCGCTAACTAACAAATGAGGAGGAAAGGAGGAGCGGGAGGAATGGATGTTTGGAAAACTGTTGGGAGTATTCGTCTGACTTAATACGATTCTTTCCTGAGTTGGGTCGTGGGGAAGGGGTACCTCATCCTTCCTTAAGCTCTCCAGGAGAAGCTCTGTAACTCAAAGTCACTGAAAAATCTGAGTTGCAATGCTTATACATACTCTTTCTCTTTTTTTAAATAAGTACACATCTCCAACTAATAGGGATTTTTTTTTTTTAGTACCCATTATTAGACCTCACGAAACCAGCAAGACAATTTCGTACTATTGTTCCAGCAGTCTTAAAGTTGGTTTGTTTCAGTTAGGATCCAGAAAGAATCTGCACTGCATTTGATTTTTGTAGAACCTAAATCTTATTCTGTAGTAGCCCTCCCTCTATTTTATTTTTTTACTTGCTGTTGATTTGTTGGAAAAATTGGGTTACATGTCCTGTAGATATTTGTGCACATTTCTGGACGTGGGTAATTGTTTCCTTTTGACATTGTTTAATTTGCTTCTCTTTATCCCATAATTCCTAGAAATTTGATTAGATCAGGTTGAATTTTTAGATACAAATAGGTGGTGTATTATTTTTGTACCGAATCCTGAGGCACCTAATACCAGCTTCTTTCTCTTAGTGATATACTGTGATCCATCATTGGGTTTAGATACAGCATGCTTTTATTTATTTATTTACTTATAAAAGATTTTATTTATTTATTTGAAAGAGAGACAGTGAGAGAGGGAACAGAAGCAGGGGGACTGGGAGAGGGAGAAGCAGGCTTCCCGCTGAGCAGGGAGCCCGATGCGGGGCTCGATCCCAGGACCCTGGGATCATGACCTGAGCCGAAGGCAGAGACGCTTAACGACGGAGCCACCCAGGCGCCCCCAGCATACTTTTAAAGAAACCGTCTTAACAGCTTTAACTTAAGGCAGTAAAACCAAATCGTTTTCCTTGGGGAACCTGTGTAAAAGGTACCTAGGAATTGGCTTGTAATTAGTGTATACTAGATCCTTGAAAAGTATATTAAATTAGGGGCATCTGGGTGGCTCATTTGGTTAAGCGTCTGCCTTTGGCTCAGGTCATGATCTCAGGGTCCTGGGGTCAGCCCCGCGTCAGGCTCCTTACTCAGGGAGTCTGCTTCCCCCTCTGCCCCTGCCCCTCTCGGGCTCATGCTCATGGACACGCAGCGCTCGCGCGTGCGCTCACTCTCAGGTGAATAAATAAAATCTTTAAAAAAAGTTTGTTAAATTAAGTGTTTTAAGCATTACTTCACAATCTCATTGATAACTTATTTTATTTGAGCAGCTCATGTGGCTGACATGTTTTTATTTGGTCTGACTACACTTAATTCAGTGTCTCTTCATGTAAAAATGACTTACTTACAGAATATATATGACTCTAGTGGCACATTGCTTATGTCAATCATCTCAACTTTAGGCTCTCCAAGTGGGCCATAGCATCTCAGAATATTCATTGCAAATATTGGGTAGTTTTTAAGGGGCAGTACTTGGTTAATCTACTCTATGAATACAGTACCTGTAGTTATCTTTCCAAGCCTGACGTGGTGATTCTAGGAAAAGGCTTTTTTTTTCTTGGCACCCAAACTGGATTTTACAAATGCTAAAACAGGAGCAGACCTCAATCTAGTAGGCCAGTGCTTTCATTTCTTATACATTTGAGATTTTTGTATCCATCTTGGAACATTTCAAAATTCTTTCTTCTTCTTTTTTTTTTTTTAATTAATTTATTTATTTGACAGGGGGAGACACAGCCAGAGAGGGAACACAAGCAGGGGCAGTGGGAGAGGGAGAAACAGACTTCCCTCTGAGCAGGGAGCCCGATGCGGGACTCAATCCCAGGACCCTAGGATCATGACCTGAGCCGAAGGCAGACGCTTAATGACTGAGCCACCCAGGCACCCTCTTCTTCTTCCTTTTTTTTTTTTTTTTTTAAACTACCTTTATCTTGCATATCCAACAATTATTGGCTCTAGAATATAAGATGAAGGGACAGCTCTGAGACAGATTTGGTGGGATGAAATCTGACACTTAGCCCGAACTGTCTGCTCTAGGACAGAAGCACAAAACCCCACCCTACCTGCCGTGTGTGCAGGTACGCTGTGCGCAGCGTGTGTATTTCCATTAGAGGCAGCCATTCATCCAGAGGAAATATTGGGCTTAGTAGGATTTTAGGATTAGCATTGAAGAAGTTGAGATGCTGTCTTTTGGAAGGAGGCAGATCAGGTTAGATTGCAGTTTCCATGCTGCTCACTCAGCCTCCGGAGAGAACTAAAGGGAGGTGGGGAAGGGAAGGAAAGAAATGTCTTCATATAAACCAGTGAAATGAACAGCGGGCTGACCGTGCGTCAGAAACTAGTGATCAAGTTCTGCCATTCTGAACCAGACTGGAACGCTGCACTCCCAGACAGCCCACCTACAGACTCCTTGTCTGTTCCCGTTCTTTTCTTCTTCCCTCCTATCCGAATACTCCTGTCACCTCTGTTCCATTTAACCCCCACACTTCACATCTCCTGCTGTCTGCCCCTTCCTCTTTCCTCCTTTCCGATGGCCAAGCAGGTACCTTGCTGACTGCACTTTCCCACTCCTGTTTCCTCCTTGCCCACCTTTGGGTGTCAGCTCACCACACCCACCTCTTTATTGTCAAGGCAACTGGACATTTTTCGGTCTTTACCTCGATTTTTACCTGCCACCGCTCCCCCCTGCCCCCACAGTATTTCACATGATTGGCAGGTCTTCCTAAAAGCATTTTCTACCCTAAGTGTTGAATACTGCTCTCCCTCCTGGGTTTTCTCACGATTGCTGGAACACCCATCAGGTTTCTGTCCTGGAAACAGTCCACTCTCTCTCTCTCTGGGAAATTTCAGTTACTCTTGTGACTTCATTTCCCATATATGTGTGCAGATAACTTCCAAATCTCTGTCTCCAGCTGTGGTTTCTTGCCTGCGTGCCAGTCCCCAAATCCAACCACTTATCAAGTATTTCAGCTTCTTGGATAATTCACAGGCGCTCTTAGCCTGTCCGACAGGGGACCCGGGCTTGCCCCCAGCCCCCAGCTTCTGCCGCCAAAAGCTTGGTGTGCGACCTGACTTGACGCTTCCTTCCTTCTCCCCAGGCCGCTCCCTCCTCCGTGCATTTCATACCTTCTAGTCCACCCGTTGTCCATCTTTGTTCAGGCAACTCTGTTTTGCCTGATGAAGGTTCTCTCTGCAGCTCCAAATGCGCACTGTTTCGTGCCCACTGGCCTCAGCTGTCCGGCGGCTCGCTGGGTCTCCCCTGATCCCCCTTCCTCCAGCTGTATCTCGCATGGGGCACGCTAGACAAACGCGAGTGCTCCACCTGGTTTATTTCATTTATTTTTAAAAAAGGTTTCATTCATTTATTTTTTTTATTTTTATTTTTTTTAAAGATTTTATTTATTTATCTGAGAGACAGAGAGTGAGAGACAGAGAGCACGAGAGGGAAGAGGGTCAGAGGGAGAAGCGGACTCCCCACTGAGTAGGGAGCCCGATGCGGGACTCGATCCCAGGACTCCAGGATCATGACCTGAGCTGAAGGCAGTCACTCAACCAACTGAGCCACCCAGGCGCCCTTCATTCATTTATTTATTTGAGAGAGTGAGCATGCACGCGAGCGCGTGAGCCGGGGGAGGGGCAGGGGGAGAGGGAGAAGCAGGCTCCCCGCTGATGCAGGGCTCAATCCCAGGGTCCCCGAATCATGACCGGAGCCAAAGGCAGATTCTTAACTGACTGAGCCACCCAGGCGCCCCTGCCCCACCTGCTTGAAACACCGTTCGCCCGTTCGTCTCTGGGGCTTTTCAGGTGGTATTCGTTACCTTGAAGGAACGCGCCACTCTGGTGTCTAACTACTCTTAGTCCTTTGGGGTCTCAGCTTAGACATCACCTCCTCTGGAGAGCCTTCCTTGGTGCCTCCTTCCTATGTGTTTCTGCGGCACCCTGTGCTTTCCTTACCGTAACTCTTATCCTCTGTGAAGGCTGCTTCTCACCTCTTTCTCCCAATAGATGCTTTATGCTTTCTTCCTCTCTTCAAGTTCCCATCCAAAATATCTGTGGGCCTTCTGTCCCTAGCTCATAGTAAGCCAGTAAGTATTTCTCAGATTAATGGATCAAAGAGTAAGTGCTGACTTGGAAGACATCTTACCCCCTGCCGTAGACTTAACTTTCTCTCCTTTAAAATGGGAGTGATACATACTTAGTGACCACAGGGTGTCCCGTGCTGTAGGTACCTAGAGGGAACTACCTGTGAGGTGATAAGCAGCTTCCAGTCCTTTGGGATTTAAGGTGAGACATAAATATGAAATTATGAGGGATTTGAAAATTGTATCTGGCTAAATGTCCCAGGAGGGCATAATTTTTTACTTCCACCAGGCGAGAAGTTATTATTGGAAAGATCTGATTCACTGGACTACCCAGTGAAATATCATTAAGTAAACGTTCTGACTCACTGCACCGTGAAGGGATACTTGTTTTTAATATCGTAATCATGCCTTAAAAAATAAATGTATGTATATATATAATTTCGAGAATAATGTGAACACATTCTGCCAGCCACAATACAGCAGTTTGCTTTAGTGTTATTGCTACTAATACAGTTTTTTTTTTAAGATTTTATTTATTCATGAGAGACAGAGAGAGAGAGAGAGAGAGAGACGCAGAGGGAGAAGCAGGCTTCCCGCTGAGCAGGGAGCCCGATGTGGGACTCGATCCCAGGACCCTGGGATCATGACCTGAGCCGAAAGCAGACGCTTAACCATCTGAGCCACCCAGGCGCCCCTAATACAATTATTTTGGAGAAAAGATTTTGAGTTAGGAATAAGCCGACCTGGCATAAATTAAAAACTTAGGATAATTCACTGTTGTCTCTCTTAAGATGGCCTCTTTTCGTTTCAGTAATTGTTTCTGATTTTTTTTCCTTCCTCCTCAATTGCCATCCAAAAAATTTTTACTAAAAATATTTTGTATGGAGTTCCACATCAAAACAAAGATCTTCAGTAGCTTTGTCTTTAAGATTCAAAACGTAGTTCCAGCTATACTAGTTATTTATTTAGTAGCTAGTATCTTTATTTCTCTAATGCATATATATATATATTTTTTTTTTTACTAATACAAACCCAGTATCCACTTTCAGTGGTTTTTGTTTATTTATTTATTTATTTGTAATTTGTTATAATCCAATATTAAGTTTAAAAAAATTGGGGGCAGATAATCCATAAAAATGTATAGAGATGTAATAATTTAAAAACAGTTTGCCAAATCATTATTTTAGCCATTTAAACAAGAGTAGTTTTTTTAAATAAATAAATAAAGCAGCCACAGGGGCGCCTGGGTGGCTCAGTCATTAAGCGTCTGCCTTCGGCTCAGGTCATGGTCCCAGGGTCCTGGGATCAAGCCCCGCATCGGGCTCCCTGCTCAGCGGGAGGCCTGCTTCTCCCTCTCCCACTCCCCCTGCTTGTGTTCCCTCTCTCGCTGTGTCTCTCTCTGTGTCAAATAAATAAATAAAATCTTTAAAAATAAATAAATAAATAAATAAAGCAGCCACATTTATTTATTTCTTAAGATTTTATTTACTTATTTGAGAGAGCACGTGAGCTGGGTGAGGAGCAGAGGGAAAGAGACAAGGAGACTCTCTGATGAGTGTGGAGCCTGATTTCCACAACCACGAGATCATGATCTGAGCCGAAACCGAGAGATGGAGGCTTAACTAACTTAGCCACCCCGGCGCCCCAAAGCTGTCGCATTTAGAAACGATTGTTAACTGAACTTCCATACAGAGAAACCAGTGTAAAATTGATCACCTTCTAAAGTAGATACTGTTATGGTTAGGTTTTAGCTGTCTTTTTAAATCATAACACTCTTTAAGGACAAGTTCTAAATCTGTTTATTATTGTAGCTTCTGTGGTTTGTGATGTTGCCCATTTAGAAAGGGGTATTGTGTTAGTCGTGTCTAGGTTTGGACGTTAGTTTTTTGACCACAGAAATCCTCTCATCTTCCCTGTGTCCTTACTCTCAAATACAAAAACAGGAAGATGAACTTGTCAGTATCATTATTCTGATGATCTCATCCCACCTATGAGCCCTTTCCCAGATAAATGTACAAATACACAGAATTTTATGTACAATTTTAGGGGCTCATGTGCCTTCTGACATCTTTCTTGGTTGCTTTAGAGGTCTTCTGGGAACGTCAAATTAGGATCCCCTCAATGAGATGACATCTGCGCTCAGATCACACATTCTACATCTATATAACCTGATAGTAAATAAGAAAGTGAAAGCTGTCTGTACTGTTCAGATCTTGAAAATTACAAGGTGATCTGTGATAATTATCTGTAGCTGTTTTGTCATCTGCTGCCCTACACGATGGGGGATCATGGAACTTTTTAAGTAGAAGGAGCAGTATGAGCAATCGTAAGCAGGCTCCATGGCTCAGCGTGGAGACCAGTGCGGGGCTTGATCATCATGACCCTGAGATTACCACCTGAGCTGAGACGAAATCCAGAGTCGGATACTTAACTGACTGTGCCACCCAGGCACCCCTGGCTTTTGACGATCCTAATACAACCCATCCCTCTTGGCAGGTGCAGAGATACAGCATTCATATCAAGGAAGCTAATGCCCTTTGATTTGGCAC
The DNA here is from genome assembly GCF_003265705.2 of Callorhinus ursinus. NCBI lineage: Eukaryota > Metazoa > Chordata > Mammalia > Carnivora > Otariidae > Callorhinus > Callorhinus ursinus. Next base: position 16,038,626 of record NW_027397073.1, on the reverse strand, counting down.
CATATTCTAGTTAGTGGTTCCCAAAACTTGACTGTGCATCAGAATCACCTGGAGGGTTTGGTAAAAGGCTGGTTGCTGGGCTGCACCCCAATAGTTTGTGATGCAGTAGGTTTGGGCTGGAACGTGATAATCTTCATTTCTTACAAGTCTGCCCTTTGAGAGCCCCCCTGATTTATCCTGTGTGGCAGTAAAATCCCCTAAAGCCCATTGATTTCTACAATAAAAGTTTATTTCTCGCACGTGCCGAGTTTGCTGTGACTTTGGGCACTCCAGTGGGGCAGCTGTCCTTCCACTGATGACTCAGTGATCAAGGCGGTTTCTTTCAGGCCCCCACCCCCACCCCCAGCCTCCACACAAGGGGTTGAGGGGGAAAGACTGGAGAATCCAGTCTGGCCTTTACGCACCCTTATTCCAGATGTGACACGCAGCGCGTCATTGGCCAGAATGAGTCGCGTGACCAGACCCAATTGTAGCGGCCTCAGAAGTGTGTGCTCCTGTGTGCCCCGAAGGGAAGGGAGGGTCAGGGGACGTGGGTCACACCTGTTCAGTGGCTGGTGGACGGACTGGTGTGCTCAGGGGCCCTGCACCCGCCGAAGATGGGTGCCAGCCTCGTTTCACTGAACGGAGGTGGAGTCAAAGATGCAGAGAAGGAACTCGATTTGGCACTCTGAATTCAGAGATGAAATGACAAGTGGGCAACTAATTTCCATGTCTGAAATTTACTGACTGTTCCACGAGGGACAGAAAAACGAAGAAAAATAAAATGTTTTTGAGAAAGATGAGTAAGTTATTTAGAAAACGTGACTCAGATAAGAATATATTATTCCAAAATTTGTTTACGGCCAGAAGAGTTTTTGTTGTTGTTGTTGGTTTTTTTCAGATTCTTAGGAAGATTTGCTTTTAGGGTGAAATGTTTATATCGGGTCAGATACCTGTTACAGCCATTTTAGGAGGCATTTTTCCATAAACTCACTGGAGGTTTCTTCAAACAAGGTTGAAGGCTGCAGGTAGTTATTTGTATCCGCCTAGTTATGTAGTCTAAGGAAAAGACCTCACCTTCTCTGTTAACTTCTCTTATTGCCATGGTATGCATGTTTTCTGATGTGGGACTGGGCATGATACTACACATCCCATTGGATATTAAGTGTAAAATCCCAAATCAAGGGATGCACAATAAAATTAATAACACAGAGTGGTAGGCAGATGTATAAAGGTCTTGAGTCCTAGTAACCAGACCAGTGGGCTTGCCTCTGAAAGTCTGTTAGGATTTTGGCACTGGTGGGGCTGGAGCTGGAGCTGCTGGGTGGTGCCGGTGGAGGGTGCCTGACAGGACCAGCTGCCCTGTGATCAGAGCCCCGGAGATTAGACCCACCCGCAGATAATGGAGGGTAGACCCCCATTCAGCTGCCGGCGTGATCTCTTCGGAGTACAAGTCCGTCTGTCCCGAGTAGACCCTCCCTGTGTGTTTAAGGTGGAGCCCGAAGCCCTTCTCCTCGTATGGGCCTTCTCCGTACCCACTCTGCTGGGCCTTTCCTCGTGGTCCCAGCCATAGAGAACTGCCCGTGGGCCCTCACGTACACCGTTTCTTCCTCGCGCCATTGCCTGGTTAGCTCCCGTCCGGATTCAGCTGGTCGTGGCCAGCAGTGCCCCGAAATGCCCCAAGCCTGCTGCGCCCCCTCTGTATTCCTCCATGCACCTGTGACTACTGCAGTCATGACACCTAACGTGGGAATCCTGTCTTTATTTTTTTCTGCCTTCAACCCATTGTGATCTCCTTGAGGGCAGGGAAATCCCGGTGAGTAAAAGGAGGAGCCTGGTCAGTATTGCGGAATGAATGAAAGTACACAGCGGGCCTCCCGTGGTGTGTGGGGCTGGTTATTTAGGCTGTTGGGACCCTCAGTGAGGGCCAGTCACCGTCCCTCTGTCCTGCAACCATAGATTGCACCTTTAATTTTACCGTGCCACCCAGCAGATGCAAGCCTTTGGCCAGAATTACTGGCCCAAAAGGGGGAATGGACCAGTGTGGGTTCAGTAAACAAGTGTTGGAAAATCACTTAGAGCACGGGCGCTACTGACACCCAAGTTGTATCTTCACACTTGAAGTAGAGCTCATACGGCGCTCTTCTGAAAAGTCAGCCCCCAGGAAGGTGCGCAAGCAGTCACTGGTTTGAGCTGGGTGCTGCCCATCACCACGGTGACTTAAGATGTTTACGGACACTCAGGCATTTGTGGTGCATTGCCCACGAGGCCTGCTCTTATTTTGGAGTCTGAGGAGGACACTTCCTCCTCGGGCTTTTCCTGTTTATCTCTCGAGGCTCAGGAGGCAAAAGCTCCCTTGATGCTGGGCGGGTGCTGCTGCCAGACGGGAGAAAGACGAGACTCCAGCCCGTCTGCTGTGGGTCACTGTTACCGGACCTTGCTGGCTTAAGAACATTTCTTACGAAAAACATCGCCTGCAGCCAGGGGCTTAATTCCCTCACTGCCGCAGACGAGCAGTTTCCATCTGTCTGCTTCCACCGTCCCAGACTGATGTCTCCCACAACCCCTCCTCTTGTTATCTGTCAAAGCCCCGTCCCTTCCTGTGCCCATGGGGCTGGGGGAGGAGAGTAGTTTCTTCCATGACTTGAAGTTCCCAGATTTGCTCTGGGATTAGGTTTCTTTGTCCAGTCAGTGCTGAACGTGGTCGTTAGGCTTTAGAACATTGGTACACTATTTGGACCTGCTGTATTATGTGGGTAGACTGTTACGACCCAGTCCAGGATTGCAACATGCATTTGTTAATTTCTTTTGGAAAATGCATCCCTAAATCCAAGTGGTAGACCAGACTTTTAGATTTTAAGAATTTAGCGTAGGATTCTTTCTCTAAGTTGATACTCCCTCCAAGCCCAGAGCAACCAGAAAACAATTTTACATACCGTTAAGTGGGGGCAGCGAAGGAAGGAAAAGCCATTCTAGCTGTTATTGACTTAGTAAGGAATTGTAAAATGGCACTAGAAAGGAACTGAGAGCTCACGAATCCCCACTCTGTTCAGTTTATAGACAGGAAGACTTCAGACCCAGAAGGATTGCGGGGCCGTTTTCAGACTTTAACTTGTGCCAACAAGGGCTGGAACCCAGGAGTCCTTCCCTCCACCTCAAGGTCAGGGTGTGGGTCTCCGGGTTAGGGGTGAGAACAGACTCCTGTTTGGCAGAAGAAGAGCCAGTGCCCCAGGTGAGACTGGAGCAAGGAGGAAGATTCTGCGTGATTCTGTAATTCATTAATTCAGCAAGCCCCATGACTTCCCCGTGTGCGCTGCCCATATGAATTTGGAAGGGCTGTCAGGGAAGAAAGAGGGACTCTGTGCATAGAAGCCTTTTTTCTTCAGAGCCCCGGAATTGCAAAGCTGGAAGCGGCACCAAGCAGGCACCCACAGAAGGGCCTTTCAGGGGCTGCGTGACGTTTGTCCTCATGCCGGCACACTGTGGGGTCACGTGGTCTCGAACCTTCCGCCTGAGCAGTTGATCGTGCCCAGCCTCGGGACCTCATCAATTCGGTTTAACTAGACAGCTGGAAAGATTAACATATGACGTAGGACTGGAACCAGGGAGAAAATCACCCATCGTCGGTCTGTTTCAATGGTAGCTTTTTTGATCTTTGTGCTTGCTTGTTTACTTTTTGAGCTTATTTACAGATGTCTGTACAGATCATCTGATAAAAACCAGTGATTATCTTGAGGAGGAATGTCTAGTTTCTTTTATCTTTTGGTTGGTGGAAATAATCTCAGAAGGAGCCGACTTAAGTCTTCAGACACTATATTTTAATGTTTTTATTCTGTAGTAATATTTGTACTTTAATAGTGATTGTAGGGGAAATATCTTTCACGGTGACTTTTTTCCTATTTAGATTGCTTTTTAAATAAAAAAGGCAAAAAGATGATATTAAAAATGTTATTAGAAGGAAAAAACATTTTATACTTTCTTGTGGTCCCCTCTTAAGGACTGGATTCTCTGAGAACAGAAACAATAGGGAAATAACGTGTCACCCATCTACAGGCATGTATTTGAGGAACCAAAGAGGCTGAGATGATGGGACAAACCCTTTTAAGTAGAAGAAGGGGAGCGAAGCTAGACCAGACCCAGAAGAAATTGGTAGCAAAGATGTTTTCATACTTATGTGGTCTTTGATTCCAGAATGTCTCCGAGTCAGTGAAATGTGGCCACGCACAGCCCACAGCACCTGTCACTACTGATTTTCTCATTGTGAGTGAGAATGATAGGAAATAATAGCATTGCCCGTGGGAGGACCTTTAAAGAAATGGGTGTAGGAGGATGGAAGTGAGCAAGTCTCCTGACGGGGAAGGGGCACGGGGTCTGTTTAGGGTCTGTACACAGGACCCCCAAAGCTCCACTGCATGTCCCCACCAGTCAGTGGAGGTAGACACAGAGGTCCCAGGCTGACATGTGCCCGTGGTGACCCCACGACACCCCACCAGGCATTTCGGAGTTTCGTTGCCATGGTCCTAGCAGCTTCGTTAGAGTGTCAGCCTTTCACTCAACACCTTCCTTTTGCCCGGCCCCAGGGTCTGACGTGGCTCTCGGCACAGAGACTGTGGTGGCACACATTTCTTTCCAGTCTGCTCTGGGTTTGGCCTTTCGTTATTTTTGCCTCGATCACAGCTCTGTGTCTTACTTTTTCGGTTGTACGACGTCATCAGCACACCAAATAGTCTTATAACCAGAAAGTTAGAAGACTGGTTTTGTTTGTTGTTGTTTTAAAGATTTAGTTATTTATTGAGAGAGAGAGTGTGTGCGCAAGCCTGTGCAAGCTGGGGGAAGGGCAGAGGGAGAGAGAATCTTAAGCAGGCTCCATGCCCAGCGTGAGATCATGACCTGAGCCAACATTAAGAGTCTTACCGACTGAGCCACCCAGGTGACCCTTGTTTGTTGTTGTTTTAAGCAAGCATAGCAACTAGCACATATTTTTCCTTAGGAACACCATTTCAAAGCTGTGACCTCAGTGATCTAGACCCAGTACTGTGATCCTGGCGGTACTCAGGACATATTCTGAGCGTGTCCTATGAAAAAGAAACCCTTTATAGTTGCAGCTTGTTTTTTTTGCTGGATTGATTACCTACTCTGTTAAATAGATTTGGTTAAGACTTACTGAGACTTAGCTATGTTTTCTGGAAGAGTGTGAGACAGTGGTCTAAATCAGGGTTCTCAAACTATGGTTCACAGGCTGGCCACCCGTTTTGTAAATAATGCATTGAAATACAGCCACACCCACTCATTTATGTATCATTGTGGCTGCTTTTGAACTGCAAGGCACAGTTGAGTACTTGCAACAGACTTTATGGCCTGCAAAGCTTAAAATATTTACTGTCTGGCCCTTTACAGAAAACGTCTGCCAACCTCTGGTCTAAATTTATACTCTGTGTTTAAATATTTCCCCAAAACCACTCCGTTCCAATTTGTAGAAACTTGGATGGTTCAGTACTCAGAGATTGTTTTTCTTGCTGATTTCAGACATATGTAGTCTTGAGTTTCCTATGCTGTGCTCAGCTGACTTACCATTTATTTGTATATTCTTGAACGTAGTGAGACCAGAAGATCTCGCTTGTGTCCTAGATATTAAATTCTCAGTAAGGACTTTAGAGTTTACAACCCACAGTATTCCACGCTTAGGGGAAGGCTGCCTGCCTGTGTAAAGGCCATTTTTCTAGGAGAATGTGGGTGGCTTGGGTAAGCGGGTTTGCTTCTTACGACTTACCATCTATAACTATAGGTGGTATTTGTGCAAACGGAAAGGGAGTTCCCAGTTTTGTGGGCACATACCATATCTGGATCTAAAATGAATAGATGAAGACAATGAAATGCCTATGAAGTGTTACTTTTTTATATATATCCTGGTCAAAAGTTTCAGAACCGCCCAGTGAAAATTAAACCTTATGCTAAGGATGTTACATATTTCTTTAGTGAATTCCTTTTTTTAAAATCATCTTTCTTGGGTTATAATTCATATGTAGTCTTACTACATTTCTATTCTATAGAAAAGCTCATTTATTTTATAGGAGACATCGTAGACTATAGATTTTTTTGACCTGTTCAGGTTATCAGTCTATACTGTTTGTTTCTCTTTTTCAGTCTTTGGTTTGTCTGGGGACTTGCATATTACAGGAGTGATGCACTATTCTGAAACTATTTGGAACAGGCCATTCATTCGTACTTTGGGGAACGTTTAACTTTTCATCATGTTTGTTCTTCTGTGTGTACCTTTTTTTTAAATCTATAAATATTTACAAAGTTGCACAGCGTTTGTTATGGTGGAGAACAAATGATATAATTCTTGCCCTGCAGATGCTTACAGTTGGGTATGAAAAGAAAGCATAAATATTTTAAAACCGGCAGCTAGTGTGGGTCTTAGAGGAATCACAAGGCGGTATGTAATCAAAACTAAGGGAAAGGTGCTTCCAGTTCAGATTTCAGCTCAGGATTTCTGAGGCTCTGTGAATAGAGTGAGCAATAACTCACAGCACAGGCTTAAAAGGGCAGAGTGAAATTAAAAATTAAAGTTGCATGTGATCTGTGGAAAAGAAGGACTAGAGTTCCATCTGAGGCACAAGGAAGCAGGGATTCGAGCATCACTGTTTCCTGGGGAACGGGTGGGGGCTGGGAGATGCCAGGGAAGGCTTCACAGAAGAAATACTACCTCAGTAGGTACTTGGAGGATGCACGGGAGGAATTCATCCAGTGTATGAGCAGAGTATGGGTGTGGTACAGACGAGCATGACATCCTAAGTGACTGCCAACAAGTTGTCCTGGAGTGTGACGTCCTGGAAGGGTGTGGTGGGAGGTTGGGATTGGCGAGGTAGGCAAGTCCAAAGACCTTAGCCCTTGAAGGTACAAAGAACAGGAGATGGGTTTTCTGCAGGGAAGCGGAATATTGAAATGTGTGTTTCCAGTGGTGTGCTTGGGTAGCTGTGTGGGGTATGAGCGAGGGAAGGAGAAGCTTGTGGCCAGACAGGTCAGGGAGGCCACCAGGGGGCTGAGAGGCGAGCTGGCCGAAGGGGCCGAAGGGTTCAAATGGGCCTCAAGGAGAGGGAAGGCTATCTTTGAAGGGCAAGGGAGGAAGGCGTCATTGTCTTCAGAAGTTGTAAATTTGAGTGGCTTTGAATGCAACATTTATGAAGCCCTAGGAGATGTAGTCAAGAATGGTGGACTGAGGATTAGGTTTGAATTTAGCCTCACACCCAAGGAGAGACGGGCATGAAAATTCCTTTGCATCTGTATGCGCATGCCCTGCCCTCTCCTGTTACAGGGGTGACTCTGTGTCCCCGCGAGGCCCTCCCCGCTGTGTGCTCCCTCCAGTCCCCTTCTTGGGCCATTGGAGGACCTCACAACCACACTCGTCCACTCTCCCCTGCATCTTCAGGTTTTCCCGGATCATTTTCAAAACCCTTAAGTTCGCCATGGTATCTCTTACCCTGACTGAACAACCTTCCTAACCCACTTGCCTACTGCCTTTTCTCTCTGCTTCCCCTTACAGTGAACGTCCCTGAGATCACTTTGTATCCCTATGCTCCCCATGCCACCCCCCCCATTGAGGCATTCCTGGTCCTGCTCCACAGAAACTGCTCGTCGAGCCCTGCAGGTCGAGGGACTCAGGCTCGGGGGTCTCTGCTTTCTCAGTGCTGTCCTTTGATCCAAAGCAGTTGTCCGCTAGGTCCTGCTTGAGGTGCTCTCTTTGCTAGGCCTCTTGGTTCTCATCCTGCCTCACTGATAGCTCTTCTCGGTCTTTCTCCTCTTTCCAGCCTGTAAATGTTGATGTGCCCTGGATTCTCAGGAACTCCTCATCCAGGCCCATGATTCTAAATGCCATCCCTGATCAACCAACTCCCGGATTTCTGTCTGTGGCCTGGACCGCTCCCCGGAGTTGTGGACTTGAGTCTAACTGCTTAGTTAGCATCTCTACTTGGATCTCCAATGGGCTTCTTAAATTTAATGTATCCAAAAATGTAATTCTCGGTTCCTTTCCTTCCCTAAACCTGCTTCTCTCCTACTTTCCTGGTTAGTAACTGTTAACTGTTCTACCAACTGCCCAGCCAAGGAATTTGGAGTGATACTTGAACCCCTTTTCTCTCTTCTTTGTCACCCACGTTCAGCCCATCCACAGATCTGCCTTTGAGATATATACCAAATCCAGTCATGTGTCACCGCCTTTACTTTCCAAACCCACAGCACTTCTCTTGTCCCCTGGATTGTTACAGACAGCCTCCACCCTGGTTCTTTGCTTCCACACTTGGCAGCCAGAGTGACCCATGTAAAATATATTGATCATATTAGTCCTCTGCTCAAACCCATTGGTGTCTTCCTATCGCTCTCATAGATGACCCATTGGTGTCTTCAGTCATGCATCATGGAGGACCCAGAGTCCCCACTGTGGTCCACAAGGCGTGTGGTCTTGCTCTGACCTCCTCACCTGCCATTCTTTTCTGTCTTTACTCCATAGAAAACTGCAGAAAGGATACGATCGGGCAGTTCACTAGGGAAAGATAAGTGGCTCAGTAATGTATGGATAGACGCCCAGCATCCCTGGGTATTGAGGAAAAACAAGATGAAGTGCAATACAATATTTTACCTACCATTTTGGTAGCGTTGAATGGTGATCTCTACGACTTTTGGTAAATGAGCCCTGAGGACAGCTTCTAAACTAGAAAGTCTTTCAGAAATTCATACCACAGAAATAATCGGTTGACTACAGAAATTTTTATCTATAATTACTGAGGATTTGAAATGACTAAATCATTAATGAGAGATAATTAAATAAATTGTGACCCATTTATACAGTAGAGTACTATGTTGTGTTAAGAACATAGAAACATCAAAGTATATGTAGCTGTGTGTGAAAAACAGGTTACAGATTAAGATGTATAACGCAGACTCATTCTTATAAATGCACATGAATGTGGATTCAGAAGAGAAACGGGAGGGATATATAGCTGGAAATTGACAGTAGTTACTGCAGTCGGTGAGATTCAAAGCAGTCTATTCTCTCATTTATTTTGCAATAAGTGTTTTGTCATTTTTATAATCAGAAGCAGTAAGAGAAAGAAAATGAAGGCCACATTACCCGGATGCATCATATGTACTTCACTTTGAAATGGAAGCTGCTGGGAGCGCCTGGGTGGCTCGGTCGGTTAAGTGTCTGCCTTCGGCTCAGGTCATGATCTCGGGGTCCTGGGATCGAGTCCCGCATCGGGCTCCCTGCTCAGCAGGGGGTCTGCTTCTCCCTCTCTCTCTGATGCTCCCCCCTGCTCGTGCTCTCTCTCTCCCTCAAATAAATAAATAAAATCTTTAAAAAGGAAAAAACGAAATGGAAGCTGCTATGCAGGAGTTCCTTCCATATCCCAGTCCCTTTGTCACTGCCCCCCCCCCGACTGTAGTAAACAGTACACCTGTCTACGGATGGCGCCCTCTCTCTAGTCCCACAGGAAGACTTGTTCTTCCTTCTGTCTGAAGTCCCCCTCCTGTCTGAATTCTTCCTGCTCGCTGACTCCTTTCTCGCCTCTACCCTCAATACCTTAGTTTTTCCATAGGCTCTTATCAGTACTTAAACATGCGCTTGTCTGCCCCATCTTCCAAAATCAAGCAGTGCTTGCTCGTGTCCAGCCCGGTATCCAAAATGTGCTCCTCTAGGATTACTTAGTAGAACCTGCTCATATTCTTCCAGTAGATACTTGTGTTTTCCGTAATTCTTCCCTTGATTGATTCACACAATAAGCATTTACTGAGTACCGTGTGCTGAATGCCAGGGATGCAGAGATGAGTGATTTACAGCTTCTGTTTTCAAGGTGCTTACAGGGCACTGAAATGCCTCCTGAAATAGAAATTAAAAACCAGAAACTTGTAGAGTTCCAGGTTTTCCTTTGGAGGAAGAGGTACACTATATAAGTAGGTGTTTTGTCTTATCCACTGAAAATCTTTTACCTTAACACCTTTAGTCCTTAGAGAAATGCACATTAACCCCACAATGAAATACTCCTAGGCGCCCTGTAGGATGGCCGTAGGAGAGGGGCATCATCCGCTTCTGGAAGGTGGCAGGGCAGCTGGAATGCTCCTCCATTGCTGGTGGACATGCCACGGACAGCCGTGCGGGGAAACAGGTGGACAGTTTCTTGTTTATTTTACCCTGTGACTCAGCACACATTCACACCAAAACCTGTACGTGCCTGTTCGTAGGGGCTTTGATTCATAAGTTCCAAAAGCTGGAAAAAACCTAGGTGTCCTTCACCTGGGTCGCGGATAAACGGAGCAGAGTGGATCCGTAGTACGGAATCCTGCTCCACGGTGGGAGGGGATGGGCCGCCGATGCACTTCACCGGCACGGATGAATTGCCCGCGTTATTATGCCCACGAAAGAAGCCAGACTCCGAGGATACGTGCTATACTACATGGTTCCACTGATGTGACAAATGGAGGAGACGAAACGAGAGGATAGGAAAGAGGACAGATCAGTGGGTGCCCAGAGCTGGGTGGAGGAACTGTAAAGGGGCACGTGGGAAGTTTTGGGCCGATGGAACTGCTCTGTGTCTCCACTGTATCTGTTTGCCAAAATTCATAGAACTATACATGAAAAAGAGTGAATTTTACATTTTGTAAGCTCTATCTCAGTATACCTGACTTAAAATTTTTTTGATATGGGCTCTAGCCACCTTTTCCGACAGTCTAAACAATATGAAGGAATGAGGCGAAAAGCCTCATTCCTACCCTTGCCACCCACCAGCTCTTCAGTGTCTTATGTATCTTGAAGTGTCTCTCTGCAAGTATCATCATAGATGTATATATGTTCTTTTTTTTTTTTACGTCTTTCCCATGCAGAACACAGCTTATGAATCTAATTTTCTGCACCGGCCCCTTCTCCATGTAGTATATGTCCTAGTTCATTTCATATCAGCGCATCAAGGTCTTCCATTCTTTTCCACAGCTGCATGGCAAGAATGTTGCTGTGGGAGTGCGTATAATTTATTTAACCAGTTCTCCCCTAGTGGAGCCAGGTTTTTTCCAATCAAACGCAGTACTGTGCCAAATAACCTTGTATATACCATCAGTTCTGCCGTAACACGTGTGTTGAAAACATTTGTTCTAATGCAGTTGATCTCTCGGGGAACAGTTGGAGCCTAAGGTGAATTCTGAGTTTGCGCATGTGTGATTTTTATCCCTGAGAAGCACTAGGTGAGCACAGAAAATTGTGGAATGGAGTCGTGTGGGAATACACAAAACACATGCATGCACTCACCCCAGACTGCCGTCAGCGACCTCATCTCCCCGTCGAGTCACACGGGTCCACACCTGGTGTTACACCTTCCGCCCAACCCTCAGAGCTCAGGTAGCCCTCCTTTCTCCACTTCACAAAATCTCAACAAGCCACAGCCCTCCCATGCCCACTTCCCCAGGCATCCTGTGTGACACCAGGCTACCGTTTTTATTAGGTGTGTCACTGACAGGGTTTGAGTGCTACGCCCCTAACTTCATTTTTGCCGGAAGCCCTGTGGTTTTTATTGCGTGATTTTGTGTAGTGCAGTGATTTATGACCTGTGATGTATGTGTATTGTGTTATACAGAACTGACCGTACTGTGTGCAGGCGTATCTGTAGAATAGATTTCCAAGTGAAAAGGTCCACAGTTTTAGGAGTTCTGTCCTGTGGGATTACTGCTGTGATAGGTTGAAGTTTATACAGGTGATTGGGGTTTTCCTTTTTCATAGGAAGTGTTTATGGTAGAGCTGAAAGGTGTGTGTCAGCATGGCTTGGGAATAATTCTGCTCCCTTTCATCTCAAATCCGGGGGTGGGAGGTGGGTTCTGGGTGTGTGATGGCAGTTGAGGAAGCTCTTTGCGTGTGGGGGGGAGGCAGATAACCTCATGGAGGCAGGAATCTGGCCAGAGGGATGTCTCCCTCTATTTCTTCAGAGTCACCGGAAACAGAAAGACGGCTTCACGCCAAGACACAAGAAGGGATTGGTTATCAGAATGGGAAGTACCTGGTTGTGTGAGCCCGTGGCAATCCAAACACATCCACCGAGTGCCATCCAGAAAGAACGGCCTTCAGAGGCATTGTAAGTCCCAGAGCTCAGACCTGGAGCCCACGGCTAGGGCACTCAGAGCAAAGGCATTTGCTAAGAGGAGCTGATGCTTTCTTTCCTAAAGAATGTGAAGGTAAAAGAGTCAAAACTTGGAGATTAGGGAGAAAGTTTAGGAAATGGACCCAACTGTTTGTTTTAATTGGTATTTAAAGTTTTCAAAAAATGTCAGACCCTCTAGCTATCCTTTCACTACTTCATTAAAGAGTTCTATTTAAAAGCAAAATAATTCATAATTGAGTAGGAAAACCTAACTATAAGAAGTCCACTCAGGGCCCTAGTTCCCTCAATCTCAGCTTGCACTGCTGGAGCCAGGAGGAAGTAAATGACCTTAACAGTCTTGAACACCGAATGACAATAGACTTTATGCTTTTTCAGTACAGTTTTGGTTTTGTTTTTTTTTTTCCATTTTTGTTCGGTTGATAAAAATTGCTTTCTGTGTCATGAAGTGGCACTAGGAACTATTATGATACTGAAGAGATAGAAGTTAGGAAAATAAATTAGATAAAGCAGCCTTGAATAAGTTAGTATTTAAAATTTAACAAAGAAGGAAGTCATTTGTTTTCTTAGGTAATGGGAGCACGGCAGGTCTGATCTGGAGACTGGTGTTTAAACCTGTGATTTTCTTGTCACCACTGATTTTGAAACCCTGCTCCATTGTTTGGGGATTGCACAGCTCATTTCTGCATTTTTTCATAAAGACGTTGGAAAAGAAGAGTATCTCACACATTGTCAACTCTTTTTGAAAATAGTAATTACTGATTCAGCTAAGCTGCTCTTCATTTAATTTATTACCTACTGAGGATTTCTTTACTGATATTTCTCTATTAAAATTTTGATTTGATATTAATATAATGACACCATAACAAGAAATGGAATTTCAAACCCTTCATCTTCATGGAAAATGCAGTTTGCATTCCTCTGAGGCCTCTTGCCCTGTTGTATGGTTAGAAAGCTATATGTCCATTCTCTACTTGTTTTATGGTGATTTGCTGTAACTGTCTTGCATTTAGAAAAATGTCTTGTGTTTTGACTCTTCCAGGATCTTAACATTGTCCATCTTATAGATATAAAATTCTGCAGGAATTAGATATTAATAGATATTTCAGTACCTTTTTTGAAACATAGGACTGTTCATGACTGTTCTTAAAGCTTCATTCTGAAGAAACCTCTTATTCTCCTGGCTACATAAATGCTAATCCAAGAGATTAGGGATTGTCTGTATTATGTGATCAAGATTTCTATGAAGGAATACCTTTGGGAAAAGAGACAGCGTGGCTCTGAGGCATTAGTTGGCTATTCGCTTTGTGGTTCCCCTCCCGCCCCCCGATATTATTCTCGTAATATCCCAGATCGCACGCTTAGGAGAACGAGAAAAGCAGTACTGTGACTTCTATCTTTAGCGTGGAGAAGAAACTTCCTCCTTTGCCTCTGTCTAGGTTTTTGAGCACTTGCACACTGATACGTTTTATTTAAAAGAGTGTTTTCCACTCCTTTTTTCATTTTTAAGATTTTATTTATTGATTTGACAGAGAGCGAGAGAGCACAAGCAGGGGGAGCAGCAGAGGGAGAGGGAGAAGCAGGCTTCCCGCTGAGCAAGGAGCCCATTGGCGGGGCTCGATTTCAGGACCCTGGGATCATGACCTGAGCCGAAGGCAGACACTTAACCGACTGAGCCACCCAGGCACCCCAGTATTTTCCACTCTTAAAATGAGACTTGATATGTAACTTTATTATTATTCATAAAAGAATATTTATTGAGGATTTCTCTGTGTCCCAAGGACTGTGCTGACTCATTCCCCTCCCCGCATTACCCTCAGCACCCTCTGAGGAAGGCACTGTGGTGATCCCCAACTCTCAGTTCGGGGAGTGGATGTTTATGGAGAAACTGTCCCAGGATCACACGGTTCGATTTGTGAGCGGTAGAGACGAGGCGCCAACCCGTTTCTGGGTCTCCAGAGCCAAGCTCAACCACTTAAACAGTTTTGCTTACCAGTTTGAATAAGGGCATGTTTGTCAAGTGATTAGTATAAAAACATTGTTTAAAAATATTTCTCATTTCTTTAATCACTTAGCCCACAATTGCTTGCTTATCTCTTCTTATTGCCAAAAATAGTAATGTTATTTCATATGAGATCTTGTTTCTACTTCAGCCTTATTTTTAAGGAGGGTTTAGCCAAATGTTCCATTCATGAGGCTGACAGTTATTTCTTGATCTAATTTCCTTGTGAAACGACATTGTTTGATTCCAGACTGCAGTGCGTATTGTACCCAAAGAATGTGTTTTTAGGTTAAGCCGTGTAATTTTGCTTCAAAGTTTCCACATGAGAATCTGTTGAATTAACACAAGTATGTCATAGCCAAACTCACTTTTAACGTTGACTTTTATATCTCTTGCTCTCTCATTGTCCCCCAGCCTCCATGCACACAGGCATGCATGCTGCAGATACTTAGCGGCAGCCTCCATAAAGTGGTTTCAAACTCTTTGTGTTCTTGAAATAACTAAATGGTATTATTCAAAAGGCCTTTTGGAAAACTCTTCTCTTATGGTAGGAATAATTAATCAGCGGGGGGGAAGTCAAAATGTTTCGAATCAGCTAGAGGTTTCATTTAAAATGGCACACTGGATAAGTTAACATTCTTTCTGGATATATAGCAAATTAAGTAATGGTTTTATTTGGTATTTATTGAAGCATTATGTTTTCATATAGTGTCTGCTGTCTGAAATGTTAAAAATATCATTTATATCTCTTTTGCAAAGAAAATTTAATGTTTTCAAGTATCCGTGGGTTTCTGTTGAATCAACACCGTTAAGTGTTTTGAGAAAAAATATAATATTTTATTCTTAGGATAACGTTTCTCCCATTCTCTAGAAATTAATTAGCTTCTTTGTGGTTACCCTAGCCCTGCCCTTCCTTTTTATTACATTTTAAGAAGAATCTTTTGGTTTTGTCCTTGTATTGCTTAAACATTATTGGTTATTATAACTTAAACTATTATGAAAGCATTCTTAATTTTTAAAGTGATTCTAGTTTTGTTCTCTTAAGTGACTCTCTCTCTCTTTTCTCCTAATGAAGCAAATGAAAAAACACCCTTGCCGCCAGTGTGACAAATCTTTCAGCTCCTCACACAGCCTGTGCCGTCACAATCGGATCAAGCACAAAGGCATCAGGAAAGTTTATACCTGCTCGTAAGTCGTGATTTCTAATGTGGGAAGCACAGCAAAAGGATAAGGCGCGAACTTCTAGGTTTTTCATATGTTGCCATTAACTTTCCATTTCTCTCCTGTAGTTCATAGATTTTCAGTTTTCAGCTATATTCTGTTTTCTTGATTGGGTTGTAACACTCAAATAGGAAGATAAACAGCAGTAGCCTCTTGCCTACCCTGTGTACGTTCCTGGGTCCTTACCTGTTGTCCAGAGGTACCTGAGCATTTTGGAGAAGTGATTGATTTGCAGGTGCACATTTGAATGAGATGCTTTTTGGTCACTCTATGCCCAGGGAGTTGCCAACACTCATTGGCAGTTTGATTGTCCAGTTGATTGGTTCAGAGCAGACCCTGATAGGGCCTGGTCATGGAGTCAGTCCTAGGCTGACCTCTTTCCCTAATGCAGGGTGGCCTTTTCTCGGCACACACTTTTGGCTAAGAGACCAAATTCAAGGAATTGAGTGGGCAAGGACACCGAGTGGATGGTCGAGCCACTCTGGACAGCCACGAGCTCCTTCATTGTATATGAGAATCAGAACTGGTTATAGCCTTGGTGGAAAAGCTTTATCACCCACTCAACCAGAGCATGCCCGGGGGTGGTGGGCGGAGAGTCGATACAACAGGGTTACCTACTGTAAGGCACTTCTCGTAAAAGGGAAGACTAACAGGAACACAAGCCATGTAGCCGCGTGTAGCGTGTGGCATGATCAGAGCAGGGCGCAGGGTATTGTGTGGCTTGGGATGCTCGTGAAGGTTGACTAAGTTTGGCGAGGCTTTGGTGTTCTCGGTTAGCCAGGGAAAGTTTCTCGGGTAGGGAAACTGGGACATCGACTCTCCTTCGGTGAAATTGAAGCTGGGAGTGATTCTGGTGAGATGAAAACATCCTGTGACTAAGGCCTGCATGTGTGAGACTGCATTGAGAGGATCGGAGAACTTAGAAGGAAGTTCTGCGAGTCTGGTGTGGCTTTGTCCTTCCTCAGCTAGGTTTGTGGTGTATTTCCCTTGGGAGTCACTGTAAGGCTGAGCGATGCTTGGATTGTCCGGCTGGTTTCCTTTATTCTTTGGTGTTGGTGCTGGCTCCCGATGCTGCCCCGTAGCGGGTCTTGAACACGAAATCATCAGGGTGTGGGGCCAGTCATTACAGAATGTCCAGAAGCCTTTTGATTCTGCATAAGACCTTGTGCTGTTCACGCTCGTTCACTGCAGCGGTTTTCTTCATGTCTGCCTTACAGCGTCCATAGTCACCATGGTCATTAACTTTTTTCTTTTTGTCCGTTTCATTAAGAAAATGGTGAACTCATATCTTCTAAAGGAAAAACTGTCCATAATCTGCAGGTTTGGGTCCCCCCCCCCCCGACAAGGTGAAGTGAAAGCTTAAAAGATAGACCAATTTTGGATATCTGTTCAGTTTCCTACATTTTAACCCTGTGATACCATGTTTGTGCCTTGGTGAGGAATTTAAACAGGGCTAGGCACCCTGTCTTCTCTTTGTTATGGCAGAGTGGACAGGAATAATTAACATCCACGTGAAGGAATCGGGGAGGGACTTTTTCATTCTAAAGTATCTCTTATGACATAAATTCTGAGAGAACACTGAGTCATTGTAAAGAAAACTTTTGAAATTTGATATTTCTCTATTTAAAAATTAAAGCTCTCTAGAATTATAAATTAAGTAATACCTCAACCAAACCTAGACAAGAAATACTCCATCTGAACCTAATTAGGCTGGTCCCATAAGGACCCAAAAAAGTGACAGAAAGAATGCCTTTTACAAAAACCACAGAAATTTTGCTCACAAATTTGGAAACTGCAATTCATAGCGAAATTGCTGTTTCATTTTAGACCGTTGGTATTCATACAGATCATCTTGACCCCGCGGAGCGTCCTGTTGGCTGGTGGAGGTCTTTCCCCGACGAGCGTACTCTTGAGCGTGGGTTACTTTCCAGCAGGCAGGTTACCTCCTTGTCTTTGCTTCACAGGCACTGCCCAGACTCCAGGCGCACCTTTACGAAACGGTTGATGCTGGAGAAACATATCCAACTCATGCACGGTATTAAGGATCCTGACTTGAAAGAAATGACAGAAGCCACCAATGAGGAGGAAACAGAAATAAAAGAAGATACCAAGGTCAAACACTGCAGATGTTCTCTTTACAGTGACGTTGTGTTGACTTGCTTTTTCCATTCATGCTCTTCACTTTATATTTTTCTAAATCCAAGCCTATGCATGAAGGTATAAAATAATAGGTCATCTCCCTTCACGCCCATTCTGATCTTTCATCTTGCTCCTAAGTTTCTTCTCTTTCCAGAAACAGCCTGAGGGATCTACTTACGTATATAAATTACAGAATTTTGTGTGGACTCCCGTAAACGGTCTCTTAGCCAGAAGGACTGTAGAAAGCTAGATTCTTTCTTGTTGGCAGTATATCGGTTGTGAAAGGTACCTAATAAAAATGAAGAGATTCGTCTTCGTTTCACTTTGTAATAGTAAAAGATAAAATCACAAATCTCTGCCTTGTCCTTAGGTCAGTGGGTAGTGAACTTGACTTAGACAACAGTATATATATTAACCTGTGTATCAGGTATGTGTGTGCCAAGTGGTATTCGAGGAGGGAGCAGTCTGGCAGACGTTTAGGGAGATTCTGCTGTCTTCGGCACTGGGCTGCATCTGGAATGTACCTGGGTAACCGTCTGTGTGTGCGTTCCCGGAGTTAATCATTGAGTAAAGCCTAGTCAGAAGACAAGTCCGACAAGAGTCGCATTGTATTGTAATCTTTTTCCCCTCAAGTGATGGGAGTGGGGGGTTGGGACGGAATTGAAGAATCTTTGTGCAGGGGCAGCTTCAGGCCAAGGCTGTGTGTGAGTGGTGCCCTGTCAACGGGGCAGAAAAGATGGGCCACCGAACACGGAGGAGGGAGTGTCCCCGCAGCTTGGACTTTCCGGGAGCTGGAAGTGTGAGGGGTCAGACTTAGAAAGTTGGAAAGGAAGGAGAAAAGCATGGCCAGCGGGTGAGCCGTGTGCCGAAGGGGAGTGAGTGTGCAGGGGAGCTCGGGAAATGGGCCAGTCCCAGAAGAGGCAAAGCCCCGACATTTCTCTGCCCACCCCCCGCGTCCTCTCCGCATACCTGCTCACTCTGCAGCAGCCACGCCGGCCTCCCTTTGGGCCCCTAGGCCAGCTGCCGCCTGGGCCCCGAGCCTGGACCCCCGCGCTCCCCACAGCAGGCCTCGGTTCAGGTGCCACGGTCCCCAGGGCCATCTCTGCCTGTGCTGGGCAGTCTCACAAACCGCCCCCCCCACCTGTGCGTGCCATCCCCATTCCACGCCCTGCTTTGTTTTCCGGGGGTCCGACCCACGGCGATCTCCTGGCTTGTGCTTTTCTGTCCCGCTCCGTTGGAGCCTGCATTCCGGGGAGGCAGGGACTCGGTTGTCCGCTCCTGGGCCCCGCTGCTGCCGAGGTGCCTGGGAACGCAGGAGCTCGGGTCCCGTGTGTGGAGCAGATGAAAGGTGGGAGCCCCCGGGGGAGCAGGGGTTGTTGGGGGGCAGACACGCAGCTGTAGGAAACCCCGAACCCCGAAACCCACAGTCCTTGCTGCCCTCGCAGCTCTAAGGCCCAGGGAGAACCGGTCATGGATCACCCGCGGGGCAGAACCATTTTCACTTGTGTCTGCTTTGTTTTTTTCTCTCGAAGGTTCCCAGCCCCAAGCGGAAGTTGGAAGAACCAGTTTTAGAGTTCAGACCTCCCCGAGGGGCAATTACCCAACCACTGAAAAAGCTGAAGATCAATGTTTTCAAGGTTCACAAATGTGCCGTGTGCGGCTTCACCACTGAAAACCTACTGCAGTTCCACGAACACATCCCTCAACACAAGTCGGACGGCTCCTCCTACCAGTGCCGGGAGTGTGGCCTCTGCTACACGTCGCACGTGTCCCTGTCCAGGCACCTGTTCATCGTGCACAAGCTGAAGGAGCCCCAGCCCGTGTCCAAGCAGAACGGGGCCGGGGAAGAGAACCAGCAGGAGAACAAGCCGAGCCCCGAGGACGAGTCGCCCGACGGCGCGGGGTCAGACCGAAAGTGCAAAGTGTGCGCAAAAACGTTTGAAACTGAAGCTGCCTTAAATGCTCACATGCGGACACACGGCATGGCCTTCATTAAATCCAAGAGAGCGAGCTCGGCCGAGAAATAGCCACAGCCCTTCCGTAAGGAAAATCCCTGTCCACATTGGAAAAAGAGACATTTTTGTTACAAAAAGTTTGCAGTATAATAGAGTTAACAGTACTGTCTAGGCTGTTGCAATATATTCTCTCTGAGTGTACCTTCACCTCGTCGTGTATCCTCGATAAGTATTAAAACAGTATTTGAGTTTAAAAGAGTTTGTATATATTTAAATGAATAACTTTTTATACTCTTTGTTACATGTTTGTATCAGTATTTAGTGGAAAATGTTTTGAGGTTTTATTTTTTTTTTCCTTTTTTTGGTTTTTTGGTGTTTTTTGTTTGTTGTTTTTTTTCCCCCCCCCCCGGGTTAGAATTTTTCTTTTTGTACTGTTTCTTTTAAAACAGAGTTCTTAGTAACAGGGGCAGTTCCTGAATTCAAATAAACCATTTTGTATGTTACCGATTTGAATGGGTTACTAATTCCAGGCTAAGATAATGCCTTTTTTAGTGTTTTTAATTTTTAGAATTCACTACATAAATTGTAGGTATTGTGGGTCTCAAAAACACTAGGGACTTTTAAGTGTCTTAGCATTACCCTCAACGTGCCTGCTCTGAGTCGGTGAGTGCACCTCCGACGTGTCGCTGCACCCCCAGCACGTGGCATTTTCTTCCAGGCCACGCCAAACGGTGTTGAAACCAGCCCTGCAGGTAGCTTCTTTCCCAGCAGCGGATTAAAAACTTCAGCCAGAACGCCAGGAAGGAGCGTGCATTTCCCTAATTCCACTGTAGAGTGGGGAAGGAAGGGCATTCCAAAGGGAAAACCCAGAGGCCGGTGGTTTTCTGGGCGGATTTTGCAAGGCTGGCCGAAAGAGCACAAGGTCAAGTCACAAAAGGGCTGGACTACTGTAAAAGTTACACATCTGTAGTTAGAACAATAGATTTCTACAGTCTAGTTTTTTGTCATGTAATTTATTAACTCTTACAAAGACACAACTAAAAATATCAAGTATTTCTCTGGCTCTTGACAGGAAAAAAAAATCACAGTTGACTTAACCCTTTGCTGTCTAAAGAGTTGGCGTTTCCTGTTCTGGGTGCTACTGCCAAACGTTCTGGTACTTGGAGTTGGAATGCACAACTTCTACCACCGACCTATCAATGCAGCAAGTGCGGGTCGCGATTGGCCGGGCGGTCACGCACTGAGCCACCAGGCTTCAGTTCGGTCGTTTCAATAAGTATCTTCAATATCAGGAGTTCTGCTTCATCGAAACGCAGCAGGGCTACTGCTCTGTCCCTTCCGTTTATAGTTCTCTGGGAGAGTTCTCTATTTTTCAGTTTTTGGTTTTTTTGTGTTTTCTTTGGCATTTTATATCTTGTATTTATCCCTAAAACATGTTTTGTACTTTTTTTTTTTTTAAAGAAAAATTCGTTTGTGTATATATAGATACTTGCATGATATACTGTAGTCAACGTTCGGTTCCTCAAAAGGTCTTGCTGCTGTCAGGTGTTATGCACTACATCCATCATAACTGTATTAAACACATTTCATATGTAAATAAACGCGGGACATTAGCCCTTGTGCTTTTGTGAGAGTTATTGATGGTGGTCTCTGACATCTCCATGAAGTTGAGGAAGTGATTAATGGCAGGAACAGGCTGCAGGATATTGCAGAATTCTTACCCCCTCCCTCCCCCCCCCCAAGAACGGCATATTCGTTCTCATTAGCAATCAGCTCTTTTGTCACTTTCTCGTCAACTCCCATCAATTCATGGGTATAATGCAAGGGCGTGATAAAGTATTCCTACACTTGAAATTCAATTACTGTTACTTGTTATATTTATACTTGTGTTACTCTAAGTTGTATTCATAGCATTTTCATGTGTTTCTGCATTTTAACCTTGCAATAAACCTGTGTGGTGGGCTGCACGGGTCTTAAAATAGTCTAGTTTTACAGTTGAGGAAGCTGAGCTCAGATTCAGTTCTTTGCCTAAGCCCTCACAGTGGGTAAGTGGCTTTGCGTATTAGAACCCAGATATTCTTGCTCTAAATCTTAGTGCTCGCTCTATGTGTTTATGTACATATTGACAAATACTCATTTATTCAACAAATAAAAAGTATGTGCAAAACACGATACTAGAATTTTTGTTTGTGGCACTATGGCTTTTATCAGATAAAGTGAAAGTCGCTCTGAAGTACCCAGAAATGCTTGTCAGTATAAAGTTAGTGTCCATAAATGCTCAGTTGAGCACCCAAGAAAGTTTCAAAGAATGCCCTGAGATCCAAAATGAAGAAATTGAAATCCAGAGTAGAAAAACAGCACACAGGGCTATCGCCCTGGGAGGGAACCTGGATGGTTCAACTGAAGAGAGAATTGGTGAACTGGAGGATGGGTCGTGAAGAAATTACCTGGAATACAGCACAGAGGTAAGGAGATGAAATCTATGGAAGAAATTAGAAGTCAAAAAGGACAAAATAACAGGATTCATAGCCATTCCAGAAAGAGGGAACAGAATAGAGAGGCTATCTCTATCTCTATCTCAAACGAATTATCTTAGCCATTAGTGAAAGACGTGAACACTTGGGCTGACTCGGTTGAGTGCTGAGCAGAAATCCACAGTGGAACTTGTGTGAGTTCTACCCATTCTTCACTAGTGGTGGGTCTGGTTGGAATTGCAGATGTGAGAACTTGAGAAACAGGATATATTCAGACCAAAGGCAGAAACTGGGGCATGCTCCATGAATTCTTAGGAAGCCCATTTCCTCGGTTCAGAGTGAGCTGAGGCTTACAGTGTAGGCTCAGGCCAACATGTAAAAAGCCTTGAATGATGGACTAGGGTTTGTACTGTGATAGAGATGAGTTATTTGGACAGGGGAGTGATAGAACCAGATTAGTCGGCGGCAGTATTTAGGATGGAAGGTGGGGGAGCGTATCAATCAGGACCAGTTAGGTTATGCTGTGGTTACAACCCTAAATCTTAGTGTCTTAAAACAGCAAGACTTCTCTCTTGGTCACATTTGATGTTCGTTGTCGGTTGGCTGGAGACATAGCTCGAAACCCCCTTGTCTCCTTACTCCCACTGTCACAGAAAATTGCTGGTTCCTCTGGCAAAGGGAAAGTGCAATTAAATGCTCTTGGCTAGAAGTGACAGATGTCACCCTTCACAGTTCATTGGCCAAAACCAGTCCCATGATCCTGCCTCCTCACAAGGAGGCTGGAAGTACAATCCTACAATGTGCCCAGAAGATGAAGGCTGCACATATTTGAGCAGCATAAATGGCCATCACAGTCATAACGTTTAAATTGGTCAAGATCTGGTGCTAGCCCAGCCATGGTCATGAGGTGAACTTAGGGTGGTGAGAGTAGGCCTGGAAAGAAGCTGTGGTTGTAGGGGTCATTTCAGAACTAGTACCAAGAGGATTCCATGCTGTGGGAAACGGAGAAAGAAGAGGAATCAGACTTCTTAAGGTGATTTCTTAGATTTTTTTTTTCAAGGTTTAGATGACTTAAATAGAAATGGGAAAGTCAAGATTATAGCTAACTTTGGGGAAGTTTGCACTTTAGACATGCATACAAGATATGTTTTTGCTGGAGGATGTGGTTGGATGGTTTTATTTTATCAATAATTGAGTTAACAGTAATGCATAAAGAAGAATGCCAACAAGGGGATGAAGACTATGACAATGAGAAAAAGGAGGGTGTTGGCTCAGACTACATGGTGTAGACCGCTTCTTCCTCCCAAACACATTTTCTGCCAATTCTTGGCTCCTACTTCAGTAAGTACTCCAAAGAGCTACTGTTCCATCCGGAAGCCCCAGGTCAGTGGGCTTGTGAGTTCCGTCCCAGGATCTCTGGCCAACAGGGAGATTGACGGTAGGAATCTTTGGCCAAGATGAATATATTATTTCATGTTAATGTATCCATCATCCTGTGAGCGCTGTTGTTGTTGTTTTTTTTTTCTTTTAATGCCTAAGTGGAAGGGGGCAAAAAGGAAAATGTGTTTGAAGAATTGCATACAATATGATTTAATGGAACCATGCGTCTCTCCCAAAGAATGGTCTGAGAATAACGAGGGATGTGCTAAATGTGGAAAGCTGCTTGTGACATTTATAAATGTTGCACAAAAGACACAGTCACTTGGGAATCAGATGCTGGAAGGGTCCCCTATTGGAGCTCTTCAGTCTAAATGTACATTTTCTACATAAGGAACCTGGATTTTGTTTCCTTAAAAACTTGGCTCCTACTTTATACAATTCACTCCTTGCTTACATTGACCCTTGACTCGTCTTTGTTTACTTTGAGTTTCTTGCAATTAGGAACCTCATATCCCTCAAGAGCTCATTGTAAACTTTTGGGATAGGACAGTGGGAACTTAGGTCTCTGCAAAGAGCCTCTTTCTGCTGCTAGGAGCTTCTAGACTAGCCAGTTGTAATTCCGTTGTCACCAATACCTCCAAAACTTTTTTAAAAATTTCATTTATTTATTTATTTGACAGCATGAGCAAGAAGGGAGGAGCAAAGGAAGAGGCAGAAGCAGGCTCCCCCCTGAGCAGGGAGCCCGATGAGGGACTCAATCCCAGGACCCTGGGATCCTGACCTGAGCTGAAGGCAGATGCTTAACCAACTGAGCCACCCAGGCACCCCTCTTATTTTTTTTCAAGATTTTATTATTTATTTGAGAGAGCAAGCATGAACAGGGAGTTGGGGCACAGGGAGAGGGAGAAGCAGACTCTCACATGAGCAGGGAGCCCCATGCGGGGCTCCATCCCAGGACCCTGAGACCATGACCCAAGCTGAAGGCAGATGCTTAACCAACTGAGCCACCCAGACACCCCGCAAATCTCTTAATTTTGAATAGCCCAGCCTTGGTCCACATGATTTGGCGGCGAGGCTCAATCTGAAACTTGGCTACTGTCAGTCTTCCCTATAAAGTAGAACATTCTCTGTTCACCTCCATTTTTCCCTTCTACTGTCCCAGTAGATTTTGATGCACATTTTCCTGGACTCAATACATTGGATGATACAACTTCCATCATTTTGGCCTGTTTTTTCCTGGGAGTTTGCTCGTTTATATTCACTGCCTTCATTGGAAAGGTAGATCTGGGAGTGCCCAGCATTAGATCCTTTGTGAATGAGGGTCCTAGCAGGACACAACCAGCACACTAAGAAAGGTTTCACTTCAAAGAAATTCAGGAAGGGACTGTTACAGAAAGTGCCGACTGGGAACAAGTGATAACAAGGCATCCGGGGACTTAGCGATGGTGGGGAGCCCTTACGCACCCTCAGGCCTGCTGAGCAGGGGGTGGGGGGGGCACCTAGAGCCATGGAACAGGGCCTCGATCAGAGCTGTGGCAAAGCCAGGAGGGTGTAGGATGGAAATGATAGGGAAGCTGCCTCGACACCCTCAAAGATCTCCTGCCCTCACCTCCCACAGGTCAAAGCCAAATGAAAGCAAGAGGACAGAGAAGTCCCAGTGACCTCTCATCAGTGTGCTGGGCTCAGAGCAGGACAGAGCAGGTTGCATGAAGGATCTGGGCTACGGAGACATAATGATCACAGATACCTCTGGCACATACTCCCGGAAGCGCCTGCTGTATATTTGTTTCACTGGCCACATCCATTTTATGCCCTATAGGCTGGCCTTTAGCTGCAGCAGAGTCCTTTGGATTCCACATTTACTTTTTCTTTCTAATTACTTCTCCAGGTTTATCCTGGAATTATACCCTTCCCTTAGTGGTTATTTTTACCTAAGGAAACAGAGTAGCGTTTCCCAGAAAATATTCTTTGCTAGTTTCCAAATTCAATTTAGGAGGTTAGTTCTGACTCAAAACAGTGCTATTTATAATGTGTCACAGTATTTAAAGGAACTGATTATTCAATTTGCTTTGCTATTTTATCGCAAGCTGCTTATCCTGGAGTTTTTCTTATAGTTATAATTGTAAATTACACTACCACGGCCGTTCTGTTTCTAAAACAGTCCGTTGCAAGACTATGTATTTATCTGTAGGGGAATGCTATAATTACAGTCCACCATCACACCTCTAACTCAGTTCCAGAAAGGGTGGGTTCAGTCCAAGAGTAATTTGCTGACCTTCAGGTCAAGTTTAATTGGATTGGTTATTTCTGGAGAATAAACTTTTTTTTTTTTTTTTTTTTTTTAAGAAGAAGGAAAACATAGATCTGCTGATTGGAGAGGACAGTGTGATGTTGACAAGAGTCAGGAGAAAGCGGAGCTGCATGTGTCAGAGGGAACGACCCTGTCTTGGGAAAGGGTAGAAGACGTGTCTCGAAGTAGGGATAATGGACATTTATCCGTGGTTTTGTCAGTTCTGCATCTGACCCCTTTCCAGGGTTGGGGAGTCTGCCATGGCTTGAGTCTCCGCAAGAGATGGGTCTTGCCTCCTTCTCTGGAAACCAGAAGCTCACTCTGACCCCCAGCAGCCAACCCTCAGGCATGGGATGGCCACCACGTGGCCACAGTGATGCTCCTGCTTTGACTCTCAAGCGAAAGACCCAAAGAAGCAGGGACATTTTGAATTTACTCATTCTGGTGGCCTGGTGGCAATGACACTCCGCGGCATCTCTCTTCACCGGAAAATCGGTCTGCCTTCAAGGAACCACTGAACTCTTTGGGATCCGGGCAGCGCCCACATCATGGTGGGACATTTCAAAGCTTAGAGTCTCGCTTCCCTCTGTGTAAGACACCATCGAAGCAGCGTGACAATGTCAGTTATCTTAGAAGAGACTTACCCAAGGGAAACACCAGTGCAGGCCTGTCCAGAGCCTTGTAGACCCCAGCCGACTTTCTGTCCTCACATCCTGCTGCATCTCCCTCGCCCCCAAGCTGTTCCTGTCACACCCTGTCCCCATCCCTTCACTGGGCCTGGCACTGGTTCTTCCCTCTGCCTGGAATGTTCTTCCCTCAGTTATTATTCCCACACGCGCCTTTTCCTTTCTTTCTCGTTGGTTCGGATGTCACCTTCTCGGCCTTTCCAGGTCACCTTGCTTACAACGTGCCCGCCCCGCCCAGCAGCACACAGCCACTCGCCTCTCTCTGCTTCTTTGCCCTGCGGTATATTTTCCTCCTGGCACTTAGCAACCCCCGACATTACGTGCTTATTTACCAACCGTCTGTCATCCTTGGGGTACATGTGCTGAGCTTCTGTGGGACCCTGCCTGCTTTGAAATCTGCGATCGCCATTCCCTCCCAGCAGAAGAGGCGTCCATGCTGCAGCCCGACGATGGCAGGTTTTATTTTCCCCAGCAGGCTGATCCTTACTCTCATCGGCAAAGACAAATCCTTGTACCCTCAAAGCCAGCGCCAGCTGAAGAGCAGCTGATCCCCTCTCCTGGAGAGCTAGTTACTTGAATAAAATGATTGTGGCATTAATAACAGCATCAGCTGATTACTGCTGCCTCAGGAAACAATAAAGACCTGCTTTCAGGAAGGGAACGCGTGGTTTACTTTCATGTCCTATTTTTACATCCAACACATTGCATTGCACGAAACAGGTTTTCTACAGGTGTCTTCGAAAAACAACCAAGTCTCCTTGAACCTCGATCAGTCATGATTTTATTTCTCAGGGTTTGGAACAAACATTCAAAGCGTCCCCAGCTATTAATTATCCAAAAGTAAGATTCTCTTTTTCCTTTTTACGTAGGTGGTATTTTAAAATCATCTTAGGTGGTTTTTAATACTAATGATTAAAGCATGGATGTGTGTTCTGCTCGTTTATGTTTTTTCTGCCAGGTGACAAAAGATGGAGTATTTAACACTGAATTCTAAGAGCTGTACCATTCCCAGTTTCAGTGATTACAGACTGTTGACAACGGAGTTGGAAATCAATTCAGGTGTCAGAGGTTTTTCTGTTTAGTGATTTTTTTTTTTAAGATTAAAAAAAATTTTTTTAACGTAATCTCTACACTCAACGTGGGACTTGAACCTACAGCTCCGAGATCAAGAGTAGCATGCTCCACCGACTGAGCCAGCCCCGGTTAGTCATTCCTAAATATTCAAATTACCTAAACCTCTAGTGTTGGGAAGCCTCCCCCCCCCCCCCCCCCCTTTTTTTTTTTTTTTTTTTAACGTAGGAAGTTAGTTAAAGCCCAGGAGATACATTTGGGACTGAGGGCTCTAAAACAAACTCCTATTCGTTTAGGACTTAAGAGCTCTCATTTAATCTCTTAGGAAAACAACTTCGTGAGGCAGGATGATTTTATGATTTCACAGATGGGGTAACTGAAGTAGTCAACTACTTAAACCTTGTTTCTGGTGCTAAATTAGGTCCCCTTTTTAGTGGAAATTGCTGCTTTGTCTACGTAGCTCCAGGTTGGATGTTCTCTTTCATTTTTTTGTACTGAACTTTCCATTTCTGCCTCAATTTAAGAACTGTAGAGGTGCGTGGTGACAATCTGATGTGCTAATGACAGAAAATAATTTTGAAGGAAGACTCAGAAGGTTTCAAGGTCATTGAAACTAGCTATGACCTTGAAGGTCATTTGTATAAGGACCATTTGATAGTGGATCTCCTCTCTAACCCTGATCCAGTGTTCATCCAAAACTTGAGCACCTCTAAGGCTGGAGACTTCTGCAAACTTTGAAAGAGCCCAGTTCATCTTTGGTTAGGTTTGGCTACTAGAAAGTTCTTCTTTATTGTTTTAAGACTTTCCCTTTGTAACTTGGGTCTAATCTACTTTTCCAGCCTGTGTGCCTAAATATTTTTTTCTTTAGTCCAATAACAATGACAATAATAGTAAGTTGCCGCAATGGTTCTTGTTTATTAAGGGTCTACTATAGGTCAGCCACTGTGAAGTCCTCTGGTGTATACATTATCTGGGTGTCTGGTATATAGTATCATTTGCCAGGTGTGCAAGGGGCATTTAGAATATAAATATAGTAGCTAATATGTTTAAAGTATTTATGATAGGCCAGATGTTCTCCTAGTATTTTAAATGTATTTACTTAAATCTCAAAATAACTCCAAGAGGTTGAGACTATTGTTATCCTAATTTTCCAGATGAAGTAAAGGAGGCAGGAGAGACTGCTGTAGGTCCCACAGTCAGTGTCAACTTTGCTCTTAGCTCTGACATAAATTGCCTCTCAAAAAAGCACAGCCGGGATGTAAAGGGCGCAGTGCCTGCCTTCCTAGAGCTTCCAGGCTGTAGGAGAGGGGCACACGGAAGTAGACGGTTTGAGCGTGAGGAGGTAAAGAGAGTCTATAAAGGTGATGAGGGAGCACAGAGAACAGGCACTTCTCCTCACCTACAGTGAAGCCCAGGAGGATTTCCTGGAAGAGCCAACACCTCCTTAGGAGCAGGAAGATAATGCCCAGGAGGAGGTGGGCTAGGAGAAGGGCACCGGGGACAGGGGGCCCAGCATGAGCAAAGGAACAGAGGTGAGAGATTGTGGAGTGTATGCAAGGAAGGGTGCTCTGGTTTGAATGTTTGTGCCGACCCCCAAACCCATATGTTGACATCCTAAGCCCCAAAGATGATGGTATTTGGGAGTGGGGCTTTGTGGAGTGATTCGGTCCTGAGGGTGGAGGCTTTGTAAATGGAATTTGTGTCTTTATAGACGTGACCCCAGAGAGGCCCCTCACCGCCTCCACCCTGTTGGGGCACAGGGAGAAGGCACTAGCTATGGCCCTGGAAGGGGGCCTTCACCGGAACGCGACTGTGTTGGAGCCTTGATCTTGGACTTCCCGGCCCGGAGACCCGTGAGAAATGAATCCTTGTGGTTGATAAGCCACCCGGTCTGGGGTGTTTTGTTATAGCAGTCCCAACAGACTCAGACCAAGGGTAGAGGTCTGGGATGCTAGAGGTTGCTGTAAAGCTAATGAGCAGGAAGTACAACTGAGTCATGACCATGCACAGGTGTGGATGTGTCCCGGCTGTGTAAATAAGGTTTGCATCACATTTTAAATATAGTTAGGGAGGTTACTATTTAAAGAAAGCCTTTCTGGAAGGAGGATATTTACACCGTGAGGAATCCAGAGCCACACATTTGATGTTTCCTTCAAGTAGATGAACACCGTTACCATGGTCTTTCGTCAGCATCCTTTCCTTCCCAGGATGTGTGTTTTAAGCCCCCACGTGAGGATGCAGGAACTTATTTGTCCTACGGCAGAGCTGCCTCTTTCCGTGGGGGAGTTCATTACTCCCACGCCTCCGTGATCACATTCAAGGCCAGAGGACACATTCACAGATGCATAAGATATCCAGATGATCACGAAGAAGCCCTTCTTTGCTTATGATTTATCTGAATGTTTCATAGGTCGGATTCATAATGATTCTTGGAAAAAACCAACTATTGCCACCTAACATCCTCTGTATATCTTTTAAACCCAGAGATATACACAAGACCATCTAGCTAGGGAAAAATCCAGCCTATCCGTGGTAGGCGGCAATGTTAATCTGCATGGCTAAAGGAAGCCAGGTGGTCAGCGGCCCCCACATTCACAGCGCCAGTTTAGTGAACAGTCACAAGTTGTGTATAAATCGGTTTCCATGGTTTGTTCATCTCAGCTGCTTTGCAGGTGGCTGAGGACACACAGTTTATCTCTGCATGTTACGGAGTGAGCCATGTCACATTTTCCCCTAGCATATTAGAGATGAGAGTTTCATAAATATAAGGCTCTGTGTCTAAGAGGGGAGTTTTATCCTGACAGGTTAAGGGACAATGATGGTCCTGGCTTTATTGTTTTGTCTTCTGTCTTTTCTGTTTCAATTACCTTTTGTGTTGCCTGCAGGAAACATTTCTCTCAAATGCATGCAAGACACCGATGAATTCCTTTCCGATTTGAATTCAGTGGAGCCCAAAGAATACGCTCTAAGAAGTAAGTAGGTTTTTCTGTCCTGTTGGGTAGGTGAACACAGGGCAATCTGAGCTTTGGGCCAGGAGGATTCTAGAAAAACTCTTGGTGATTGAAAACACAGAACCAAAGAGGGAAGGCAAGATGAGCCTCAGTTTACAAATTGCTCCAGGGCTCAAGGAGGGAGGAGCAATTTTTATTGCACAAGAGCAAGAGAGGAAGTGGTATTTAATTCTAGCCAGAAGGAATCTCCTGAGGACCAACCTCTTAATGAGATGAGAACTGTTTATAAATTGTAAGATGCTGTTTACTATTATCGAAGTTGGTAGCATTTACTGTTGTATGAGATAACGTACTGATTTCTTTTTCTAGGTGTTTAGTCTGCTTTTGATAATGAATTACTTCATTATTTAGGGAGCAAGTTTTACCCATTATGTACTTGACAATAAATTCTGAGGAGTGTGTTGGTGAAGGCCCTGGCCCACATCGGAAGAAGTTTGACTCTAGTCAAAGCTCTTTGCATGTCAGAGGCCGCCATAATTTATTTTTTGTTAGTTTCCCCAAATTATTCTCACAACTAAAGGGACACATACCTTCCTGCCAGAGAGGAGCAGGAAATCAGATTCTTTTTCAGCGGAGTAACCTCTCCTGGAGAATGATCCACTGTGGATGCTGAAGAAAACCACTAACAAGAAGCAACGTAAAAACGCAACTCTTTCCAAAGCCAGAAAAACCATCCTCGCGATTTCCATTTGCTTTTGAACGCATGACTAATTTATTTTGTTTTGGAAAACAGTAGCAAATACACAACATATAGGGAGACAAAAGTTTTGTTTTTTTTAAAGATTTTATTTATTTATTTGACAGAGAGAGAGAGAGAGAGAGAGCACAAGCAGGCAGAGAGGCAGGCAGAGGGAGAGGGAGAAGCAGGCTCTCCGCTGAGCAGGGAGCCCGATGCGGGACTCGATCCCAGGACCCTGGGATCACGACCTGAGCCGAAGGCAGCCGCTTAAGCGGCTGAGCCACCCAGGCGCCCCTGAGAGACAAAAGGTTTGATCTAATATGGGGGAATTCAAAATAGCACACACGATTGGAAGCAATTGCTACTCAACACAGGATTACACGTCCTGATATTTAATGAGACATTGGAAAACATATAAATCCAACTAATTCAATGGCCATCTTCAAATCCCATTTTAGAATTGATGATGTTCCGTTAGGACACTTGCTGAAAACAAACAGGGAACATGCTGACAAACCCGGGCCAAACACACTGGCCAAGAAAACCCCAGGGTTCAGGGACTGGCTGAGACCGCTGGTGATGAGGTGGTGGCGCACGTTGTCATTGTTTGTCACACAGCCATGCTGACACTCTATTTGCCTTACAAGTTACTCTGGTCATGTTCCAACAATATTCTGTCGGTAGAGGCCTGGAAATTGAAAATCTTTTTTTTTTTTTTTCAGTGATAAAAGGTTCCCAAAGGTGAATGGTCCAAGAAAGAATCAGATGATTTATATAAGTGGGATAGATAACCACTAGTTAATTTAATAGAGGAATACTACCTGTAGTTGTTGTAATTCATTTGCTTTCTAAAGCACCAGAAAACACTTGACACTGTTGCTTTGACATTTTGCTGGAGAGTTTTGAGCACAGAGCGTGGTTCTGACCTTCCTTCTCAGCGTGGTTTTCCTGACACTCATGTGGATGGAAAAATGAGTCAATATTTAGAGAGCACTTTTACATGGAGGACGGCTCCCAGCCTACGCTAGGGTTGTCCCACTGAGTTCCAGCAGCCCCACTATGAACAGGGAGTTTTCTCTATTTTATAAATGAGAAAAGGGAACCACAGCCCAAAATAAGTGGGAGAGATAGGATTTGAGCCCAGGTCATAGGATTCCCAAGCTTGCACTTACAATCACTGCCTAAAATAAGCAGTGAGAGAAACAAGAAAAAACATGGCAAAAAGGAATAAAGCAGAACCACACAGGCCAATGTGGAGGGGGATATGCAGAAAGAACATTAAGAAAGAAAGTTGTAGAAGAGTACATGCGGGACATTAAGGGGCCAAACATGAAATTAAGGTGCTGTGTTGCTCAGGGAGACAGGTGTATGTCACACAGACAGTGGAAAGAGACGCGTGAGAATGATGATCTCCAAATTGAGGTAGACGTCGCCTCGGAGTGGGACCAGCTGGTCAGGCTGGGGGTGTGATTGGGGTCCCGTCAGATCTCAAATGATGAGTCACGTTTCACTTTTTAAGCTGGACGATAGGAACATAGGTGTTTCTTATTTGTGTCTTTTTAACACATTAAATGTCATGTAATTGTGTGTTAAAGCTCCATCCCCAGCCTGTGAAGCCCAGAGAGGACAGCAGCCGGACCTCAGAATACAACGGGGAGAGAGGGTTCCAGAAACTCAGGGAGGGAGGTTTGGTGTTGTAGGAGGGAGCTGGAGTCGTGGCTGTTTGGGGCAGGGGAGAGACTGACCGTAGAGCCAGCCGTGGGTGGGGACTCCGGCTGTGGGGTGGGGGAGCTACGTTCACGGGTGTGGATGTGGCTGGAGGGAGAAGTTTGGTGCCGGGAGTCTAAGCTGAGTTCCATCTCCCCCTTTCCATCATCCTTTTCCAGTTGCTTTCCGCAACACATGTCCATCATCTTAAAGGGAACAAAATCCATCAAACACTATTTGTGTGCTTTGGTTTTTGCCACCCTCTTGGGTTACCATCTGATTTTATCCCCCTTTGTTGCTGAAGTCCTCAGGCCAGTATTCTGGCCCCTCTCCTCCTTTCGTTTTTTTGTTTGTTTGTTTGTTTGTTTCTTATTTTGCTTTTAAACTCCATAATCCCCTGCAGTCTACATTCAGTCCCATATCACATACAAACTTCGCCCCCTAAAAGACCTCTGGCCTCCTCCCTCCTGGCTAATCATTTCCCCCCCCTCTCAGTGGCCTTTCTCCTTGAGCACTCTGGCATTATCTGCCTTCCTCCTTACATGCACCCATTTCTAATCCAGAGGCGGTCCCCCGTCTGGGATGTCCTTCATCCGGGGTGATCGCTCCTCTCTCTTCTCCTTTCGCTCTCTATCCGACCACCTGCACCTTCCCACATGCTTCCTTCCTCATTGTACTTTTCTGGTAAACGAGGCATATTTTAGAGACAGGCTGCTGACCCATGGACACTGCGCTAGGCTGGTGGTCCTGACGCCCGCATCAGTCCAGAACCAGCTGTGTGCCTGGCCTCACCCAAGCGACGTTACTTTGCTAAACGACTTTCCCCACCTATGAGTTGGGGAGGCTGTGTTTCTCAAACTCAGACAATCTGCAGCAGTTTTAAAGATGTCTTGATTCCTTTGCCCCGGGGGTCTGCTCCAGCTGGTCTGCACGGGCTCGCAAGAGCCATTTGTTAAATTTTCAAGCTGGTTGTCAAACGCAGTTAAGGGTTGAATCACTGAAATTGACAAATTACGGTAAGAACAAAAGTAATGAATACTCACAATCCACCGCTTCCTTGTTCTTTTACTACTCATTACTCTTGAAGTCACTCGTGTCGGCTGCGCCCGTATGGTAGAAAGGGTGGAACATGCTGCTGGGCACATCGTCTGCCAGCCCCAGGTTCAGGACCGTCAGGCTGGGAGCTGGAGGCCAGCTGTGGCTGAAGTATATTCGCCACGGAAGTTGGCAATCACTCCAGATTGGGGCTTGATTTAGTGTTTTTGTTGACTGGATGTCTAAGAAATTGATGGAGAAAATGTTACAAGTACAAATTCAACTTGAAAGAGTCTTAGGTCTATGGCCATTACATTATAAATAGCACCTTAATACAGAGTGCGACACATCTTTTACATCAGTATAACTTATAATAATCTCTCTATATTGTGCATATACACATTCTTGTTTGGGGTAGAGAGCAGCTTGTTAGACACTTACCACCACTGTGGAAGCCCCACCCAACTGCTTGCTGAATCTCTAGGAGCTGAACCTAAAAATCTGAATTTCAAGGAAGCTTCTTGTATGAATTTTGATAATTGTGATGGTTAGTTGAAAATAGGGCCATTTACTGGTAATGGCTGGTAAAAACATAAGTCAGACAAGTTACTAAAAGTAGACACAAACTCAACCCCCTCGTATTAGTTTGTTAGGCCTCCTGTAACAAAGTACACAGACTGGGGGACTTAAAGAAGAGAAATTAATTTTCTCACAGTTCTGGAGGCTGGAAGTTCAGTATCAAGGTGCTGGGCGTGTTGGTTTCCTCTGAGACTTCTGTCCTCGGTTTGCAGATGGCTGATGACACCTTCTCCTTGGTGTCACTCTGTATGTACTAATATCTGTGTATATGGACACTAGTCAGATGGAATTAGGCCCCACCCTAACAGCCCTGTTTTCACTTAATCACCTCTTTTTTTATTTTGAGAGAGATGGGGGGGAGGGGCAGAGGGACTCCGAGGGAGACAGTCCTAAGCAGGCTCCACACTCAGTGCCGAGCCTACCACGGGGCTCACTCCCATGACCTGAGATCATGACCTGAACCAAAATCAAGAGTCGGATGCTTAACAGACTGAGCCACCCAGGTGCCCAACCACCTTTTTTTGGCTATCCTAACTCCAAGGGTAGTCACAGGCTGAGATGCTGAAGGTTAGGGCAACAAATGAATGTTGGGGGAAATATTCCGTTCAGCCCGCAACACCCTGTTAAGCCCATTTTGGACTTCTAAACTCCAGAACAAAGCCACAAAGTTCTGGTCATTTGTTGTAGCAGCCATAGGAAACTCATAGAGATTTGCAGGAAGCTCACTTTTACTAGTTTGGCCGCACAGCTCAGCGACCACATTTCCTGTTGTTTGCCCTATCCTTTTTTGCTATCACCACTTTCCATTCTATGCCCCCCACATCGCGTTGTTTGTCTTGCTATGTTTTTAAAATATCGGACCATATGGGGCGCCTGGGTGGCTCAGTTGGTTAAGCGACTGCCTTCGGCTCAGGTCATGATCCTGGAGTCCCGGGATCGAGTCCCTCTCGTGCTCTCTATCTCTCATTCTCTCTCTCTCAAATAAATAAAATCTTTAAAAAAAATAAAATAAAATAAAATATCGGACCATAGTGTGGAATGGTGGATTTATAGAATTTAGATGTAGATGGACCCATATATCCATATATCCCTTTGGGTTGTTCTTTGTGGGCACTTACTCCTCCTGGCCTTGTGTGTGTTCTAGAATAGTGATTTCATGTCTCTTGCCCTGTCCTGTCTTTTCTCTGGAAGAAGGGCTCCTGGAAGCGAAGGCTTGCGGTTTATGCTCTTTCATATAGGCACTTGGTATATATGCCATCAGATGCTCTCCCCTTGACCTATAACCCCATAGGCACTTGGCGTATATGTATATAATTTAATGAGCAGATGACCAGAATACATATAGCAACTCTATCAAAAGGAGACACTGAGGTCGTATTATGTTTCTTTGGTCCTAGGAGACAGCTGATTGGCTATTTCTGCAGATCTCTTGCCATGGCCCACCAGGTTCTCCCACATCCATTATCCTGGGACCTCATCTCTTTTTAAACTTATCACACCTACCCTGAGCACATGGCTGCTTCTTGCCTCCAGGCCCACAGCATCCCCAGCCAGGTCACACAAACATCTTTGGTTTGGATTAGACTACCCTGGAGAGTGTGTTGTGGGTTGAGTTGTGTCCTCCCAAAAGATGTATTGATATACCCTAACCCCTGGTACCTGTGAATGTGATCCTATTTGAAAATAGGGTCTTCGTGGATCTGCTCAGTTTAGGATGAGATCATGCTGGGTCAGGCAGTGCCCTAAGACAATGACTGGTGTCTTTGTAAGAGGGAAATTTGTACACAGAGACCCACAGGGAGAATTGCTGCATAAGGACAGGGACAGAGATGGGAGCGATGCATCTACAAGCTAAGGAACGCCAAGGATTGCCAGCAACCACTAGAAGTTAGGAAAGAGGCATGAACAGATTCTCCCTCAGAGTCTCCTAAAGGAACCAACCCCACTGACCCTGTGGTTCCAGACTTCTGATCTCCAGCACCGTGGCACAATACATGTCTGTTGTTAAAAGCTACCCAGTTTGTGGAAATTAAGACAGCACTAGAAAACAAATACAGAAAACTATGTGCTCCCAAACACACCCTCCAGATTAAAAAAGTATGCGTCTGTTTCTGAGATGAAGAACAAAACAAACAAAACAAGCGGTCTCAGGTAGATTCTGGAACTCATTTTCTTTGAGATGTACCAGGCCTGCCCATGACCATTTCATAAAATCCACCCAGACCATTTATAACACCATCTGCAGCAGAGGCATTTCAGGGGATGCTATTTATATGGAATGAAAACTGCTCAGCAGAGCCAGGCCCCCCTTGGGTTCACATGACGTCTGCATGTTCCTGCACTTAATTCCTCAGAGACGGAATGGGGGAAGGGGGGCCTCTGGTTCCCAAGCAGTCTGCGGGGCTTTTCATTTCCTGTTTTCTCTAATCTCATAACATCCTTGAAATCTTCCCCAAGCAGTTATTTGTGCTTTAAAAATTTTTAACCCCTCAAGTCCCTTCTCCCTGGTCCCCAGGTCAAGTTTCTCAGCCCAGCCTGAAGGCGGGGTTGCTGAGCTTCCTCCTCTGATAACTTACTCCCTCTGGCTTCATCTTTCATCTCTTGGAATAATTATTTCCTGTCTCCTCTCCGTGTGTCTCGTCTTCTTTCCTGGGAGGCAAGGCCCATTGGGCTGGCTGGTCACTGGTCCCAGCTGAGCCTTTGTTCTCTTGTTATCACTGGAGGACTGACCATCAACTTGACTTGGATTCTCAGACGTTGCCTCTTTTCCCATCTGGCTGTCGGTTTGGAGGGTATTTTATGCCACGGGTACTGGAGCTAGGGACAGAAAAATTGCTGAAACAAATAAAATCTTCTAGTAGAGAAAGGGTGAAGAGTGGCATCCACTGAACTCTCTGGATTAGGCTGGAACGTGGCCCCCCAAATGACATTGACATTCTCGTTCCTGAGACCTGTGAACCTTACCTAATATGGAAACAAGATCTTTGCCCATATGATTAAGTTAAAGATCTTGAGATGGGGAGATTATCCCTAAAGGTGACCACATGTACCCTTAGAAATGGGAGGCAGAGGGAGATTTGACACACAGAAGGGAAGGTGATGTAAGCATAGAGGCAGACATCAGAGTGATGTGGCCACAAGCCAAGGGATGTGAGACACTGGAAGGGGGCGAGAGTGGGTTCTTTCCTGGAGCCTCCAGGAGTGTAGGCCTGCTAACTAACATCTTGATTTCTGCCCAGTGATACTGATTTTGGACTTCTGGCCTCCAAAATTGAGGGAGAACAAGTATCTGTGGTTTTAAGCCACCAAGTATGTGGGAATTTTTAATATCAGTCACAGAAAACTAATATATCTGCTATTCTTGGTCTCTGAGTCCAAGATTAATAGTTGACCAGACGCAAGGGAGACTACCAGAAGGTGTTTGTAAAAAGCTGCTTTAGGAACTTTGGATATCAAATTGATAGCACACAAAGATCGCTTTCTTACTAACAAGGAGATCTCTGGCAATAGATTGCTGGCATTTTATGTGTATGCCCTGTATCATCAACTATAGTGCAAGGACTATTCAATTCTAGTTTTTAAAATTCTCCAATGTAACACAGCGATCTGGTAGGTGCTTAGTAAATATTTGCTGATAAATGCTGTAGATGATCATTACTTTCAGGATTTATTTGTGGCTTAGCATTCTAGAAGCTTCTGCTGCCTTCAGCTTCATGGTATAAGTGCATCCATATTTTAAAATATAAGACCACTGACCAGGGTCTGTCTTTCCTCCTTTCAAACCCAGAAGTTAATCAACTCCACATTTTAATATCCACATATTATCACCACCATGTGAGAAAGCCTATCTGCCTGCCAATTAGCCCAGCAGAATTGAAACGAGTTGTTTTTCATCTTTTGGAAATGAAAACTTGAAACAATGGCCATGTGATTTGAACTAACAGGGGGGATTAATCGTTAGTTTATCCTATGCCTCCCTCCCAAGACAATCACAATGTATTTTTATTTGGATGGCACCCATGGCCCAGCATCTCAGGTTCCTGACAGAAACCAATTAAGCAGGAGGCAAGAAAAGGGCAACTTGTCCATTTGAGTTCATAATCAGAAAGGAAGCAAATGCAATTGAAAATTTGCATGCATCCAAAATAACCTCAGCCAGAAAGCCATAAATCCAATCAGTTTACAAAGCAGAACACCAACTGGGGAAAAAAAAAAGTAGAATTTGGTCTTCTCAAGTGAATAATTGGGTATCTCTCTATACTAGTCCTTTAGAGTTTTATCTAAGGGTAAGGTCAGGCTCAGTATTGACATCTCTCTTGTTTTTATCTCCTAGGACTCTTATAGTTCCAGATCCTTAAACTTCAGGCTACAGCATTTGGGATACTCAGTGATAGAGAAAGGAATCAGGAATCATTTAGCTTCTCTCTAATAAGCACATCCAGTTTTTTAAATTGTTGCTGGTTTTCTTGACACACAGAGGACCTCAAAATACATTCATGGAGCTGGATTTGGGGCATTTAAGTTTAATTTTTTCAAGGTTTAATTCAATCCAGCGAATGTTTTCTGAGGTCCTCCTCTGAAATATCCATTAATGGAAACAGGACCCCTCCCTCACATGTGAGACAGACAGGTGAACCACTACATGCCTTTTAGTGTGATACACCAAGCAGGAGTCTAGACAGCTTCCCAGGGAGACCATCCTACTGCCGAGACCCAAAGGATGATTTAGCATTTTCCAGGCAGACAGGAAGGAAGGACATTCCAGGCAGAAAAACAGACAAGTGCAGGCCTGGTGAGTTCTGTATAATGGAGCAGAGGAAATGGGTGTGGGCGTGGGAGGATGAGCTTGGAGAGGCAGGTCCGGTCACGAAGGGCTTTTTAAACCACCCTGAGGAGTCTGGAATTAATCCTAAAGATCAGAGCAATTGGGCCTGGCTGCACCGAGCAACACCTGGGAAAATTTAAAAAACCAATTCATGCCCAAGCCACACCCTGACTTCATTCTTCGTGAGGGTGAAGCCTGGGTCTTAGTATTTTTTAAAGATGCCCCAGGGGATTCTCCTGTCTGCCCAGGCTTGAGCATCACAGCTCTAGAGAAGAGGCCTGCAGTTTCCCTCTGAAGGACCAGATAGTAAATACTTTGGTTTTGCGGGCTACACAGCCTCTGTTGCAACTACTGAACTCTGCCTGTATCTAGAAAGCAGCGTTAACAACACGTGAGCAAATGAGATGCTATATTCCTATAAAATTTTACTTGCAAAAATAGGGCCACAGTGTGCCAACTCCTACTCTAGATAATGACAACTGAAGAATTTATTTTAAATATACATTGATTTTTAAATTTTAAATATTTTATTTTTATATATTATACTTGCTAAATAATATATGAATCTATTCTCACTGTAAAAGAATCAAAACAACACAGACCAAGTTTAAGTAGTTTTTTGTTCCCTCCTTTAATTCTCAGTCCCCTTCTTGGATGACAGTTGTTATCAATGGGTGTATATCCTTCTAGAACTTTCCAGAACCTTCTTGCATTTTTATGTATATATATCTACTAGAAAGATATTGTTTTGGGGCACCTGGGTGGCTCAGTCATTAAGCATCTGCCTTCGGCTCAGGTCATGATCCCAGGGTCCTGGGGTTGAGCCCCACGTCGGGCTTCCTGCTCAGCGGCGAGCCTGCTTCTCCCTCTCCCACTCCCCCTGCTTGTGTTTCCTCTCTCGCTGTGTCTCTCTGTGTCAAATAAATAAAATCTTTAAAAAAAAAAAAAGAAAGATATTTTGTTTTGTAAAATTGAAAAATATTGTTCTTTTTAAAAAAAGATTTATTTATTTGAGAGAGAGAGAGAGAGAACACTCAAGCAGGGGGTGGGGCAGAGGGAGACAGAGAATCCTCAAGCAGACTCCCCACTGAGCATGGAGCCCAACGTGGGACTCGATCTCACGATCTTAAAAAAAAAAAAAAAAAAAAAAAGACCCTGAGATCATGACCTCAGCCGAAATCAGGAGTTGGCCACTTAACCGACTAAGCCACCCAGGCGCCTCTATATTTATTGTTCTCGAACTTTTTTTTTTCCCCACAGAATAGTATGTCTTGGAGCATTTCCCATAGCAACAAATACAGATCTATCTCATTTTCATTGTTGCAGAGCATTATAAAATATGAAAGTACCAGAGTTCATTTACCCTTTTCCTGACCGAGGTTGAACTATTTGACATTTCTGACATTAAACAGCTTTTAGTCCATAAAATGGAATTTTCATGTGGTTCAACCTAATAGTGTGTGTCTACTTTGTTGCCTTTACAGGCATTACTGCCATGACCATCTTGCCATTGCGT
Organism: Callorhinus ursinus; assembly: GCF_003265705.2. Lineage (NCBI taxonomy): Eukaryota > Metazoa > Chordata > Mammalia > Carnivora > Otariidae > Callorhinus > Callorhinus ursinus. Next base: position 15,997,940 of record NW_027397073.1, on the reverse strand, counting down.
GCTTGTATGTGTTTCCGTGGGGCAGATTCTGAGATGCTGAATTGCTGGGTCACTGGGGATATCAGTGAGGAAGGAGCTTTTAGTTAAACTGCAGACACCAACTCTGGCAAGCTTCGGCTAAAAGGGCAGTTTATTGGCAGACTGCGGGGTGGCTCACCGGATAGAGAGGAAGGCCAATGACCTGCTGAGCCCGGGTCTCTCTACCAGTTGAGTCCATTCCGCCGCCACCCAGCTGACCACAAATAGATGAATGAAACCCAAGCTTTGCTTTGGGCCTTGACTTACGCCACACTAGCGCTGGGAGCATTTGGACCTCATGTCACAAGGAGTGGGAGGGTAGAGTGACAACTGCTTCCTGGGACCCTGTCAACTTCTGTGGTGACAGGAAAGAGCACCTTGATTTTCTGTCAAGACGATGCACAGTTGGGGAGTGGTAATTCTCCAGCATCTAGTTGCTGTTTCCAGGGACGATCGCTTCTAGGAGGGCCAAATGGAGAGAACCATTTCTTCATATTCTTACTAACACTTAATTCCATCAACCTTATAATTCTTTAGCCATCAGATGAGTAGAAAAGAATGGTGTCTAATTGTGGTTTGCTGGGGAGGCTGAACAACTTTCTCAGATTTATTGGATCCTGGGATTTCCTTCTCCAAGAGTTGCCTGTTCATGTCCTTTGCCGATTTTAAGTTAGCTTCTTTGACTTTTAAAAAATTACTGATTTGTAAGGGTTCTTTATATAATCCAAATACAATGCTTCATCCAAGTTTTTAATACGGTAAATATGTCCTCTTCTCTGAGAGTTACATTTAACTTTGTTCATGGTGCCTGAGAACAATGGTAAAGAAGGGAGGGACGTGGTCAGTCTTGTAATTCAGACAGTTTAGCTTAAAAGATGCTTGCTGGTTACAAATGACCAAGTGAATGGCAGCTCCAAGGTTCTGCGTGTGGTCGGAGATAGAGTCATACCGAGGGGAGGGAATTAGGGAGGCTCGGTTATTGTCATTACAGCAACAACCTGGAATACTTAGAATCATTTAAAAGAGGCCAGTGATAACAGACACCTGCTGGCTGAGCCCAAGTGGCCTGAGCAGCAGAACTGGCCAGAAGGGTCAGGAGCACATGGTGAAAGTCAGGTTACCCCGGATTGCTCATCAAGGACTGTTTGCCTAGTTCTGGCCGGGAGGTTTTTTTAAAATCATGTATTATTATTATTATTTTTTTAAAGGCACACATGTAAGCAGAATGCAGTTCCTTCCATCTGATTTTTAGGTTAACTCTCAGAAACCCAGCTGTTAGTAAAGACAAAGACAGAAATGCAAGAAGAGATGCATAATCTGCCAAAGCTGCATGTGGAGTTTTTCTCCCCGCTCATTCTAAGGACTATCATTATCTTTAGTTATATATAAGAACTTATATACCAAACTGACAAACAAAAATGGGGTATTTTTGTGTATTTTAGAGGGCAAGAGGCTATGGGTTCAGGTCAAGATGGATTTGAACACATAGCTCTGATCCTTACTAGCTAGTTTAAATACCCAGCTCTGATTCTCATGAGCAATTAAAAAAGGGGCAGATTTATATTGCTGTTTACATTATTTACCATCTTTTGCCTCCATTTATGAATCTGTAAAATGGAGATTAAAATGATTACTCATAATCTCATAGGATTGTGTGAGGGGTAAAAGAGGTAATGGACAGAAGGCATTCAAAACAGTGCCTGGCACATAATAGGCTCCATATGTTGATTGTTGTTGGCATAATGTGAAGATCTGGCTCTGTCAGCATAGGTCACACCAAGTAATTTTAAGGGAAAGTGATCAACTGGACCATATTAATCAAGCTTAAAAGAAAATCCAACTGTATCCTATTTACTATATTCTCGAAGCTAATGACAGTGAATTGAACAAATATGTATACTACATGAAGCTGAATTATTGGAACAGCTGGTCATCAAAGATTTAAAATAAACACAGTAGGAGAGCATGGGTGGCTCAGTCAGTTGAGTGTCTTGACTCTTGGTTTCCGCTCAGGTCATGATCTCAGGATCATGAGGACGAGCCCCACACTGGGCTCTGTGGTCAGAGGGGAGTTTGCTTGAGATTCTCTTCCTCTCCTTCTCCCTCTGCCCCTCCCCTTCTCTCTCTCTCTTTCAAATCAATAAATAAATCTTTAAAAAAATAATAAAAATAAACACGATAAATAGAATCAGAGAGCTAATGGAGAACATTGGTAATACAAAGTGTGAATAAGAAATCATAAAGTCAAGGGGCGCCTGGGTGGCTCAGTTGGTTAAGCATCTGACTCTTGATTTCAGCTCAGTCATGATCTCAGGGTCCTGGGATCGAGCCCCACGTGGGACTCCATGCTCAGTGGGGAGTCTGCTTAAGGATTCTCTCCCTCACCCTCTGCCCCTCCCCTGACTCATGTGCATTCTCTCTCAAATAAATAAATCTTTTAAAACATCATAAAATCAAAAGGGACTATTAGAGTAAAACTAATTGAAATAGATAAATAGCATAATAGATGGGGTAAGTAGTAAGGTAGATGGAGGCCACGGACCACCAGGAGCTAGAAAATCCATTTAGGAGAACGCGCTAAGTATGGCCGGAAGGCATAAAGATCTGGGAAACGAAACACTAAGAGATTTTGAGGCCAGAAGTGCCGTCAAAGGAGAAATGTAACCAAACAAGCAAAAGGAAGGAAATACTTAACAAATAACTGCAATATTTTCTCCAGAATTAGAAGAAGATAAAAGACGTCAGATTGAAATGGTTTGCGGAGCGCCAAACCAGACCGATAAAGGAAAATTCATATCCCGTCGTACCCGTCAGGACCCACCTAAACTTAAGAACATGAAAAACAATGAGGAAATTGTCAAAATTTCCAGAAAGAAAGATAATCAGACACCTGACTTTGAAATGACAAAGGCAGAGCTAAAAGAGAAACAGTATGGAAACTGAGTAACATGTTACAGATAACCCCTGTGTCACAAAAAGACCTGATAGTGGAGGGTTCACAACATGCTCACAAAACACTTAGGACGCTGGGTGACAGTGAAAACACCAGCCATCAAAATTAAAAATTCTAAAAATGGAAAAGCTGCCCAACACTCTCTAATAAATAAATAAAATCTTTAAAAAAATAAAAATAAAATAAAATGCTATCCAGTTGTTTTAACTTCCATTTCTCTAGTTACAAAGAACTCAGGATATTTTTGTTTGTCAGCCAGCCATTGAAGTTTTCTCTTCTGTGAAGTACTGTGTGTATCCTTTGCCCATTGTTAATGGATTTGCTCTTTGATGTGCAAGAGCTCCTTGTTACTCTAAATACTGGTCCTTGTCTACCTGAGTCACTGAAAACATTTAGACTCAGTAGGTTATCTGTGCGTTCCTGATCCACAGCGTCCTTTGTTGGACAGAAATCCATTCTTCTGAGCCTTCACTTTCTGTTCCAGTTTTTCGACAATCTTTGTTCTTGTCAAGACTGGCTACATAATTGGCAGGGCTAATGCAAAATGAAAATGCTCACGGCCTCTTGTTTAAAAATTATTAAGAATGTTGAGATGGTGACAGCAGATCACACTTAAAGCAAGTGTGGGGCCGGTGGGACCGCAGAGGTCACATGCCCACGAAGCCAGTCCTGGTTCTAATACCGGAACCATATGGTTTTTATTACTATGGATTTGTAGTATATTGTGTATCTGCCTTTAGTCTTCTTTTTTTTTGTTTTTGTTTTTTTAAGATTTTATTTATTCATTTGAGAGAGAGCACGAGCTGGGGGAGGGGGATGGGCAGAGGGAGAAGCAGGCTCTCCTCTGAGCTGAGAGCCCAAAGCGGGGCTCTTGATCCCAGGAGGTTGGGATCATTGACCTGAGCTGAAACCAGACCCTTAAACCAACTGAGCCACCCAGGTGCCCCTGCCTTTAGTCTTCTTTTCAAAGTTGAGCTAGTTAATTTGTAGACCATTAAGGATTCATGTAAATTTCAGAAAATTTGTATTCAGAAAATTTCAGAAAAAGTTTATTGAGCTCCTTGGAACATCCAACTAAAGTACTGATTGAAATTGCTTCAAATTTATAGATTATATGGGGTAAGTTGACATCAGTTTTGTATTAAGCCATCATTGGATGTCATGCAAATTACTCCTGTCTTTTTCTGTGTCCTTACATGAGATTTTACATTTTTCCTTGGTAATCTTAAATTGTATAAACAATTCCTATTCTATTTTTACTACTTCTGTGTTTCAACTCTATACAAGCTTTTTTTTTTTTAAGATTTTATTTATTTATTTGAGAGAGATCACACACATGAGCAGGGGCAGAGGGAGAGGGAGAAGCAGACTCCCTCGCTGAGCAGGGAGCCGTTTATGGGGCTCAATCCCACGACCCTGAGATCATGACCTGAGCTGAAATCAGACCCTTAACGAACTGAGCCACCCAGGTGCCCCTGGATAGCATTTTAACTATATTTTTCTTTCCTAAATAAGCTCTACACTCAATGTGGGTCTTGAACTCATGACCCTGAGATCAAGAGTTGTATGCTCTACTAACTGAGACAGCTAGGTGCCCCTGGATAGCATTTCATATCCATTCATTGCCAAAAACATGAAAGCTGGACGATGCAAAGAAGAAATAGGAATCGGCACCTCTGGGGAGGGTATACTGGGGGAGTCACTCCGGAGCACCATCTGGTGGGATTTACCAGTATTTGTCTACTTTATGACTCAGCAGTCTCACTCACGGTTGTATATCTGGTGTGTGTATCTGAGCGAAAGCCTCACGGAGGTCTGTATGGAGACACTTGGGGTGTTTCTGTGGGTTGGAGGCCATCTCTGTGTCCATCACCCAGGGAATGGCTGAGTCTAAGATTCTGATGAATTATTCCAAGTAGTGAGAAGGTCTGAGCATAGTAACACCATAAATATAGCATGGATGACACCACAGACGTAGCCCCGAGTGACATTTGTAGAAACAGGAGATCTGAAGCACAAAATCATTTATATAAATTATAAATACACTTACACAAAACAAGAACACCTACGAATGAGAGGACAGATGTCAAACGTCCCGGGGGGGGGGGGTAACAGGGAAGGGAGAGATGAAGAAAAATGAAAGGAGGGGCACCTGGGTGGCTCAGTCGGTTAAGCGTCTGCCTTCGGCTCAGGTCATGATCCCAGGGTCCTGGGATCGAGCCCCGCATCGGGTTCCCTGCTCCGCGGGAAGCCTGCTTTTCCCTCCCCCACGCCCCCTGCTTGTGTTCCCTCTCTCACTGTGTCTCTCTCTGTCAAATAAATAAATGAAATCTTTAAAAAAAAAAAAGAAAAATGAAAGGAAATGAATTATTTAAAAGTAAAGGACACAAGGACACATGCGAACATAAAAGAGCTTTGCAGGACCAGGGTGAAGAGTGCCATTAACGGTGGAACGTGGTGACTGTTCTGCTCCTGAAGGAGCAAAAAAAAAAAAAAAATTAACTGTCTAAAATAAGGTCCCACAAAACTGGATAAAAAGTGTTAAAGACTGAGTATTTTCTCCTGGCTGTATGGGGGAGAAAGAAAAGCTACCAGTTTTTAGCTACGTCTTTTGACTCCCACAAAGCATTTATTATTTAAAAGCATTCAGATTCCTAATCTTTTTTTTCAGCAACAGACCAGGCAACCAACACGAGAACATACATCACTGTTCTCCCTCAGTGAAGACAGCGGCTGGGGATACAAGATGCAGGCTCGCAGAGTGGCATCTAAATGCATCTGTCTCTCTTCTTTTTTCCGTCATTTCAGACTGATTGCTTTAGGAGGTGGAACCGAGTGCCTATAAATTCATTTGAAAGTAACAGAAAGAAGCTAACCTTGCCTACTTCTTTTGCTTTGCAATTCAGTGTACGACTCCGTCGGGAAGCTTGGGAGCAACGTTCTTAACGGAAACGTGGACAGGCTGGGATCTTACAGTGAGTGCCTCTCCACGCACGCTCACTCGGGGAGCTTCCAAGGGCAGTACTGCAAACTGCATATCCTGCAGGTGAGCGTGGGGGATGTGCACTCATGCTCTCCGGGGACAGCTGAACTTCGTGATAGGGAACCCCGTACAACCCCATCGCTTGTTTTTCTTAATAAAAAAGCCCAAAACTCTAAAGATGTTCGGCAAAACGTTAAAACTAAATTGCAAATGGCTGCACTTGCATGTTCGGAGTGTGGGACGTTACAGGAGGCAGTTGTCCACAAACCGCCTGGGCCTTCAGACATTCCTCCCGCCCCATCGTATGGGGCAAGCCTTCTGGACAACCTTCCCGTGGAATCCAAGGTCAAGTCCCAGCCAATGTTTTTGGCCGTCAACTCCTGACTCACCATCTGTTTTTGGAATACCAAAAGGTATCTCAGAGCTCTGAGATAGGAATTTGAGGTTATTTTTGCAGTTGGGCCCAGACTTCTGTGAACATCACTGCATCTGCCTGAGGTCACAGGGCTTATTATCTTCAAAGCACGATAGTTCTTTTACTGCTGGAAAATAAAACCAGGAGCAACACAGCCTCCTGTTAAAGACAAAAATAGACTTTATGACATCACACCACACTAACATACAAATAACGGGTTGGCTAGAAACAGTCATATAAAATAGCAAGAAGAAATCCAAGCTCTCTAATATAAATGCTATAAAACAGTCTTGCAATGGTTAATCATTGGAGATAGAGAAATTATCACCCAACTCCACTTGTCCCACTGAGGGTTATGATAATGATTGCTTGAGAGTTTAATCAGTGTGTACAAATGTTGTATCTTATTTCTGAAGCAGATTAATGGTTTTGACATCAGAGCAAAAGGTCAGGCCTACACAATCATGTAAGTTACATGTTTAGAAGAAGCATTCCGGAAATTTTTATTTACGTTTTGATCTTTTCTTTATCGGGACAGGTGTTCTAAACACGGGCTTGACTGATGAATAAAATCTTTGCTTGAGATGTTGTGTCCTGTCACAGAGAAATCGCCACTTGGCAATTCTGTTGGAAATCGTAGGACCGTCAAATCTTAGTATGACCCGTTCCAGAGGGGGTAAGGGGGGGACAGATGCATGGGGGCAGATCCCACCCTGGTGCTGGCTTTGTAAATAATCAGCTGCGTACTTTGATTTCAAGATGAGTGCATCTGATCTTCTGTAAATTTAACTCGAACCACTCTGTAATGGGACAGCCATCTCCAAAGATATCAGCAAACTTCTTTCAGTACCTTTCTCTCCCCTGTCCTAATCTTAATTCTTGGGCAGCCCACAGCAGAGGCCTTAGAAAAGATGGCGCACGGGCGCCTGGGTGGCTCAGTTGGTTAAGTGACAGCCTTCGGCTCAGGTCATGATCCTGGAGTCCCGGGATCGAGTCCCGCATCGGGCTCCCTGCTCGGCAGGGAGTCTGCTTCTCCCTCTGACCCTCTTCCCTCTCGTGCTCTCTATCTCTCATTCTCTCTCTCTCAAATAAATAAATAAAATCTTTAAAAAAAAAAAGAAAGAAAAGATGGCGCACGTAGGATGTGAACATTAAAATGAAAGAGGCTTGTGGCATTGTGTTTTCCAGGATGGAGCCGAATACAGCGTGGGGGTGTGTGTCCCTGATTCTTGCGCCGAAGAGGATGTGACTGTGATGTCTCAGTTGGGTAGGTCCGAAAGATACCCAGGGAAACTATTTTCTTAGCATAAAGTTTGAAGACTCCCAACTCCTTGGAGCCAAGAAAGGCCATTCCTTCAAGAATGACCAACCTTTCATCCTGACAAGTCCAATACCCGGAGAACAATGGCATTTGGGGGATTTGGGAATGGAGGCCGAGGGCTAGGAAAGGAGTAGGTAGGAAGGAGGAGAAAGAATAAAGAGAAGGTAAGGGCTGAATCCTCACACAATCAAAGCTGAAATGTGAACAAGCTTCCAGGCGCTCACAGCGGCCCCGCTAGCCCCGAAGAGCGGAGGTGGGCCGAGTGGCGTTTCCATACCGTGAACGTTCTCTGCTGTGGCCCATGTGTGGGAATCTGTCAGCTGCCAAACCCATTCTGAACTGGGATTGTGTGCAGCTGACGTGTTGTCATGGATTAGCGCTAGGAGCCCCGCGTTTGGTCCTGATTGTCACCTCGCAGCTGGGTGATCCTGGGCAAATCACTTAATCTGCCCACATTTTAGTCACGTCCTCTGCACGGAGAGGGGTGGACCCGGAAGTTCAGTGTGGCTCCAACTCTCTGAAGCCTTGCAGGCTCTTCTGACCTTCGCCTCACAGAATGAATACACTTCAGTTCACATGGAAACTGGTTTGGTTTCCTCTAATTCTTTCAAAATGTTCAAAGAAAGAGTTTTAAAGCCCAGAAGTTTTACTGCTAGCATCTTTTGTATTTATTCCGGTTATCCAAATAAGAACTGACACGACACATTAAAAGCAAGACACTATTTCTCTACACTGACTGAACACTTCTGACACCAAATGTGTGTGTCTCCCCCCTCACGTTCCTCAATTCTGACACTACCTTGAGAGAGTGCTGACCCCACAGGTTAAGGGCTCATTCCCACAAGACTATCCCCCACTAAAGACACTAATCCCAAGTAGTGGGTCCTGAGGTTACCCGCACTTCTGTCTGACGTGGCTACAAATAAAGGGTTCCCGTAGTATCTCCCACAGGTTTGATAATTCACTCTCATGGCTCACAGAATGCAGAGAAACAGTTTACTATTACTGGCTTATTATAAAGGAAGAGCCAAATGGAAGAGATGCACAGGACAAGCTATTGGGAAGGGACGCAGAGCCTCCTCACCGTCTCAGGGTGACCCTCCGTCCCAGCACCTCCATGTGTTCACCAGCCCAGAAGCTCTCAGAACCCCTTTGTGTAGAGTTTTCATGGAGGTTCCATTATGTAATTAAATCACCGGCCATTGGTGATGGACTCAATCTCCGGCCCTCCCCGAGGCGGGGGATGGGGCTGGCAGTTCCAATCCTCTAATCCCAAGACTGGTTCCTCTGTCAACGAGCCCCTTCCTCCTGGAGTCATCTTGTTAGCATCAACTGAAGTCTTGTTGAAAGGAGTTTATTATGAATAAGAGCACGCCCTCCTCCTACCCCCCTCACTCAGGAAATTCCAAGGGCTTTAAGAGCTCCGTGCCAGGAACCCAGGCTGAAGGCCAAATATAGATTTCTTATTATATTGCAATATCACACACGTATTAAACATCTTCTTTCAAGTGTTGATATGGCCGTTAGTTTTCAATAAACTGACACTGTCCTCTGAATTTATGATTATCCCTCCAGATTCGGGTCCAGTATCTGTCTCCCTAGACAAATATTTGATGTGCTGTTAAAAAGAAAACCAATTGTTATGAGTTAAATCTCAATTTCAGTTCTGGTTGGCGAGGCCATCAATATCCTAGCAACGAAGATGAATGTGCAAAGTTGTTATTAGATTAGCATTTCAAGTGAATAAGTGGCTCGCTCAGTCTGAGTTAATGTTCATTATTATTTAAGAGATTTATCAATTAGCCTCATTTCTTCTGGCTGATGCTAAGCTGATTAGCCAGAGTTGACATTAGAATAAAGTGGAAGGTGAGACGCTGTTATCAATACAAAGATGTCTTGATTGTCTTTGAGGACCTGGGAAAAGGAAGGGCCCTGCCTGGGGTGGGCCGAGCTGACAGGGTAGATGTATTCGGGGAGCTTCGTCGGCTGTTCCCTAAAGCTTTTTGGTGGAGTTGCCATTATTTCCTTTACAGCTGTGGGGGCAGCCAGCCCAGCGATGGTGCCCTGTAGCTAGCCATGTGCAGGCTCCGCTCCCCCAGAGCAGGAGAGCAGGGGCTTCCCAGGTGGGGACCGTCACAGACAGGCCTAGAAGAAACAAGCCCAAGGGGCGCCTGGGTGGCTCAGTTGTTAAGCGTCTGCCTTCGGCTCAGGTCATGGTCCCAGGGTCCTGGGATCGAGCCCCACATCGGGCTCCCCGCTCGGCGGGAAGCCTGCTTCTCCCTCTCCCACTCCCCTTGCTTGTGTTCCTGCTCTTGCTATCTCTCTCTCTGTCAAATAAATAAATAAAATCTTAAAAAAAAAAAAAAAGGAAAAAAAAAGAAACGAGCCCAAGATCCCAGAGAGAGGGGAGATGATTCTGGGCAGGGCAAAAGGTATTGCTTCCAGGCCAAAAAACTGCACCGTGTGGTTGCCATAGGATCTTATAACATTTCAGTCACCTGACTCGGTGTGAGTTCTTGAGAATGAAAATATGTCACACCGGGGTGTGAGAGTGTGGACTGAAAGGAAGCCAACCTCAAAGTAGGTTAGTTATTTATTCGTTGTCTTCCTGAGGACAGTGGCCCAGGAGACAGTAATTCAGGTTGCCCTGAGGAAGGGCTCCGAAGCCCGTCAGCTAAAGGGGAGATTCTATACGGGAAGCAAAAGGGGGAGGCACGCTTGCAAGCAGTTCTCCAAATACATGTGAATCACAAGGCATAATTTGTTTGGTTGTAAAAATCAAGGTTTTCTGATTTCCACAGGGACACGTGGAAATTTTTTTAAAATTAGTTAATTTATTTATTTGACAGAGAGAGACACAGCGAGAGCAGGAACACAAGCAGGGGCAGAGGCAGAGGGAGAAGCAGGCTTCCCGCTGAGCAGGGAGCCCGATGCGGGGCTCGATCCCAGGACTCCGGGATCATGACCCGAGCCGAAGGCAGACGCCTAACGACTGAGCCACCCAGGCGTCTCAACCCTTCAGTCATCTTAATACGTTATATTTCTGGGGCGCCTGGGAAGCTCAGTCGGTTAAGGGTCTGGTTTCGGCTCAGGTCCTGATCCCAGGGTCCTGGGTTCGAGCCCCGCATCGGGCTCCCTGCTCAGTGGGAAGCCTGCTTCTCCCTTTGCTCCTGCCCCCTGCTTGCTCTCTCTTTCTCAAATAAATAAATAAAATCTTTAAAAAAAATACATTATATTTTTATCATATCTGATTGTTCCAAAATATCGCCTGCATACCTCTGCTTAACTGGTTTCCTGGTTCTCCTTATTTTTGAGATCTCCTGGAGGTCACTTGAGAGGGTCAAGAGGCTGACAGTCACCTACCGAAGCTTTAGTGCACGAGAGTCTAGAGAAAAGGTGGGTGTGATGACCACAAATGCAGTTATCGGCTAGTTCCCCGACAGCTCACATCGCGGTATGTCGCCTCACTTGCAGTGTTCTGTTTGGCTCCTGGAACAAAGCACCACACACAGGGTGGCGCGTCCCTCCCATCTTTACTTCTGTGGTCCCAGGGCGTTCCTCCCTGTGGGTCTCTCCTTTTCCAAATTTCCCTCTGTATATAAGGACACAGGATTTAGGGCCTACCTACATCCTAACCTAGTAAGACCTCCTCTTAAGTTGATTACTCTGCAAAGACCCTATTTCCCATAAGGCCATAGTCACAGCCCCGAGGCCTTAGGGCTTGGACCTTTTGGGGGTGAGGGAGAGAGAGACACACTGAAGCAGAATTGTGTTCAACCCAGAACACTACCTAATGCCTGGTTCCTAGTTTGGCTAGATATCAGAGGTCCCTTAAACACAGCAGGGAATCGGGAACATGGTGACTCACAGCCACAAACCCCGGGGCCCTACACTTAGAATGTGCTTGAGAAACATCAGGCGAATCGGCCTGGAGTTGAATGGAGAGCAAACAGTTGGCTCTGGTCACAGGGAGAGCACAGAACTGGAGAAGAAGGGGCTGGGGTAAGGGTCTGTGAACGCCGAGTTAGCAAATTTTATCCAGACTCAACTTTGAAGGGCTACGTATTTCCATTCTTAAGGACTCACTCCCAGTCCGTCTCTTGTCCTCATGGAAATGTTATAACATTATATGGCGGCCACCCTGTCTCTGTTGGCAGTGGCCCAAGGCCGTGAGAACCGGGCTGCCTACCATCAGTGTGTAACCATCCCTGATATGTGTCCTTCTGTGCTGTTAGCTAACTTCATCTCGCCTGCCTAGGATAATCAAGATTATGAGGCTTACATAGAACAACAGTTCTAGCACTTCGAAGGGTGACTTCTTCCCCCACCCCTGTCTCACAGGGATTCCCTGAGCGCTGATTGAGAAAATGGAGCTATTTTATTTTATTTTAAGATTGTATTTATTTATTTGAGAGAGAGAGAGAGAGAGAGAGCGAGCATGAGGAGGGGGAGGGGGAGAGGGAGAAGCAGGCTTCCCGCTGAGCAGGGAGCCCGATGTGGGGCTCGATCCCAGGACCCTGGGATCATGACCCGAGAGCTGAAGGCAGATGCTCAATTGACTGAGCCACCCAGGTGCCCCTAAAATGGAGCTATTTTAATAATGACTCCTGAACTACCCACAGAAGTGCCTCAAAGGGAATCCAAAACATTTCACAGAATACCATGTTGTGTTCTCAGTTTAATTCAGGAAATATGTCCTGAGCACGTTTGCCTCTGGCCTTTGTGGGAGATCACATGTGTGTGCAGAGGGGGGAGAATCAAAAGCATTGGGAGTCACTCATTTGGGGAACCCTCCAATTTAGTGAGTAGGAAAAGGCCGTGTGTGCCCGAAGTGAGAGGCGGTCAGGAAGTACCCACTGGAGCTCCTGGGGAGAGCGCGGGGCAGGGTGTCGTGAAGGGGCGCTCTGGGGAGCTGCGGGGCTGGGGGCAAGAGCCACACTGGAGGGGGCAGAAGGGGACGTGCGGGCCTGAGCGGGCCTGCAAGAGCGAAGCGGCTGCTGATGGCGTGTGGCAAGATGTTGGTGGGAAACAGATCAGAGGTCTCCTATTCCCCTGTAGAGACCTAGAATCTGGCCGTGTAGACACTTAGCTTCGGTCGACTGCACACAGGCTGCCAGCTGGATTTATTTACTACGGCAGGATTTGGCACGGGGTGTTGGTGCTTCCCCTCGGTGCTGCTAGGACCAAGGACATTGAGTCCGGTCATTTGGTGAGGGAGGCCGGGCCCAGCAGACCCAGCCGTCCACAGGCAGCCCCATTCCAGAGTCTCGGCCGGGTTCCCGGGCCCCGCGCTGCCTCGGCCCGTGTCGCCATCTGGCAGGTCTCCGTGTTTGGGTGGCTAGGGCTGTCCCTAACAAAATACCACAGACCGGGGGGCTTAGCACCACAGACGCACCTCTCCCGGTTCTGGCGACTGGAAGTCCCGGGTGCTGGGGGAGGCTGGGCTGGTCTCTCCCAAGGCCTCTCTCCTGGGCTTGCTCGCTGGGTGTGTGCTCACATGTGTGTGTCCAGTCTTCCTTTCATACAAGGACACTGGCTGGATTGGATACTGTGATGGACTCGTTTTCACTTAATCACCTCTCTAAAGGCCCTACCTCCAAATACGGTTGCGATCTGAAGTCCTGGTGCTTAGGGCTGCAACATAGGACTCTGGGGGGTTGGGGGGGCACAATTCAGTCTGTAAGAGTCTCTTCCCAGATGCCCTTTGATTTTAGGACCTCCAGGGCCCAATTCTGTTCTACTCGCTCTCTTCCTCTTCTGATGCTTGGCCCCCTGGAGTCCTGTGATCTCCCCGGGAGGAGGGTAGGCGCCTTGGGGGCTGGGGGAGTGGTGTCTGCAGTGCAGCCCTCGGACCTAGGCCCCCCACTTTAGGGACCACTCCTCCGGCTTTCCTCTGGCTGTGTCCTCCCTGATGAGATGTCTGTGGGATCAAGGGGACATACCCACCTTCCCCTTCTCTTCCAGTCACACTCTGAGTATCTAGAACCCCAAAATTCCCTGCCCAGCTGGCTGCCAGCCTCCCTCTAAGGGGAGGATGTGGGGGAGGGTCAGGGAGGTGGGGCTTAGGTTGTCCACACTCCACAGGTAAGGCACTTGGTGGTATAGGAACAGGGAGAAGGTAGGAAGAGAAAAGTGGTGGGCCGGGAGCTGGAGGGGGCTGCCCTGCAGAGCCTCCCCACCATGTGTTCTTACCCCTGAGGGAATGGGGGGGATGGGCCTGAGTGTCTGGAGGCCAAAGCTGATGATGACTTCAGTGTAACCAAGTTTAATTCTTTGGTTACCTCCCCCAGCGCGCGCATACACACACACACACACACACACACACACACAGCATCGTTCTGGCTTCTTGGCTCAGCCAGAGCTATCCCGCGGTTCACAAGTGTAAGTATCCAGCCCCTTGGAGTATCTTTGGGGTCACGAGGGCAGTGTTAACCCTCCTCTGTCCTTCACGGTCTGGACACTGTTGCTCAATGCTTCAGACTCCATCCAGGGGCAAGCACTGACTCTGGAAGGGATTCCCCTGAGGTGACGGAGGTGAAGTGGGTTGTAACTTGCTTTAATTGGCTTTGGGGCCTGTGAGGCAGCCCCCTTAGGATTCAGATGCAGGAAGATGATTGTTGGAGACAACTGGGAACACTTTCTGGCCGCTGTGCAGCCTGTGCTTCTTGAGACAGGAAGAGTCAGACCTAAGGAAAAGCAACTTTTAAAAACAATGGAAGATGAAGGAAGTGTAATCTGGAAGGCCAGACATACACGTTATCATTCTGTTCCTAATTCTGCTGTCTTGTACTTCTTGTTACATTCAGGGCCCTAAGTTACATTTTTTTAAAAAGGTTTTTAAGAGTGTAGATAAACTACGAAGGTTTTTGCCATCTTGATTTTGGATTTCCCTGTGGCCTCCATCCAGTACGTGCTGTGCAGTTAAGGCTGACAAAGGAAGGTTCTGGCTGCTGTGGTCTCCGAGGAGGTTTGCAGGTCCCCGCAGGGACGGAGCTGGGCTGTGCCTTGTAGGTCTGGGAGGTTGACTTCCTCGGGGCATCCGGAGTCATCAGGCTGGAGGGCCTGATGCACACGGCTTGGAGGCTCCGGAGTGGTTCATGGATCAAACAGAAGGCCAGTTGATTCCTTTTAAAATTCCAGCGAGGATGGACATGGCAGCTGGTCAATACGCTTCTGTTTCAGTGGAAGAGTTTATTTGGTAAATTCAAGTACAACCAGGCAGTAACTGTTGCGGGGGGTGGGGTGGGGGTGGGGAGGCATTGATTCAGAGCAAATGGAATCGGATACTGAGGAAACTGCCGCCATGTCCCCTCTGGCGACCTGCTTGATGGAGCACCCTCACCCTTGGCCAGTGCTGACGACACGTGGACAACCCCTCCTTCCTATCTCCACCCTTAACAGGTCACGATTAAGAATCACAATTAACACATATTATTAATCTTGTAGTGACCTATTGGGACATTTCAGAAACCCTCTGGTCATACTCATGGAGGTAGAAGGACCTTAGAAGACACTGTGTCCAACCCACCCTTCCTCATTAGCCAGAGGAGGAAATGAGACCCAGAGAGGTGAAGTAACTTACCCAGGGTCACACAGCAAGCAGGCTCAAACCCAAGTCTCCTGAATGCAAGTCTAGGCAACGTGTTGTGGTAAAATGAGGTAGCGTGAGGAAATAAAAAGACCGCACTCTTCAGGTTCATACAGACCTGAGTGGGTTCGTTCCGTCCCTGCCACTTAGCGGCAATAATAGAGACAGTGATGTTTATTGGGCTCTGACTGTACCAGGCACTTCCTAAGGGCTTTCTAGCTATTGCTACATTTGGTTCTCACAACAATCCTATAAGGCGCTGTTATCTCCATTTTACCAAGGGGGAAACTGAGGCACGGAGCAATGAAGTCACTTGTTCATGGTCATATTATAAAGAGTAGATACAGGCCCTCAAACTGCAGAACCTGTATTCTTAGCCACTATGCTTAAGTGCATGAGTATCCGAGGAGAATTTTCCTTGTCTGTAAAATAAGGTCAATAAAAGTTTCTTGTAGGTTGTTGATGGATTAAAGATAATGTCCAAAACATGTCTCATACCTAATGGGCACTTAATATTTTATTTTTTTGGTATTTATCATTGCCATTCCCCAACCTTTGCCAAAGTTCTGGAAGCTCCTTGGTCCTGTGGCGCTCAGTGTGTGTGCTCTGATCAGCAGCACGAGCACCTGGTTTCTTGTTAGAAATGGAAATTCTCAGGTCCCCCCCCAGACCTACTGCATCAGCCCGCAGGGAGGGGAGACAGGGAGCAATCTATGGAGCAACCCTCTAGGTAATTCTGGGGCATGCGAAAGTTCCAGACCACGGCCCTCATCTTACCACTAATACCCCTAGTAATTACTTGCAGTGACCATGAGCTATGCCCTGAGTTGGTGCTTCTGAGTGTCCATTTTAAACTCCACCTTTCCCCAGCCTGTGGGCTTCCACTGTATTTTTTCATTTCATATTGCATTTATCTCTCTCTTGTGGGAACCTGTTTGCAAACGGATTTGAGCTGACCATGGCACCTTTTAGGATTGTCCTTCCCAATGCTGTGCTGGGAGAGGATTCGAGAGTCTGGGCGGGCTACGGATGCTGGAGAGTACGGTCCACATTGCCCTGGGTTGAGTTCCTCCTCCTGTGAATCTCAGCATCTTCGTGCCTTATTTTCCCCATCTGTACATCAGATATGTGAAAAGCCAGCTGCCCTTTTTAATGTCAAAGTTTTGTTTTGAAATAATAGATAGGAAGGCTCTTGGAGAAGTATATTTATTGCAAAATAAAGTATTATTAATACAGTCTCTCTTTTTTTCCCTTGGTAGATATTTTAAGATTCAGAAATACTTCATTTTTGGCCCCTTCTCTTTCTCTCTTTACAATAAATTCTTCCTCCTCAACTGGCGTGGGTGTGGCTAGATGCGCTACTGGAATGTTCCCCTTTGACACCTTCGTTGCCGTGTGTCTGTGAGTATGGGCATCTGGGGTCCCTGGTTGGGATGTGTATGTCGGGGCTATGTTATCAACTTCCCTCCACCAACAACGCATAGTCCATTAATTTTCATTCCTGAGTGATGTCTGGCCAACGTTTCATGGGAGATCACCGTGTACCTTAAACAAGAAAATTCGGAGATGTTCAAGAGGAAGGCTGACCACACCCACATGTGATTGAGTTTCAGAGTCACTGAGAAATGTGTCCTGTCCGGAAATAGTCCTGTTCCTGTCGTGTGACCTCTGAAGATTAATTTCTTTTATTTGAGGCAAGACTTCTCCCACAAACACCTCAGCAATCCTGCCTGTTACTTTTTGTTTGCATCATGCATTGGTCCTCCAGACAAACTAATAGAATTGCTGGCCTGTAGCTGGGATAATTGATAAGAGGCTTTCCTGGAAACCTCATTTATATAACTGCCCCCCTGGGAGATGTCCATGTCTTTACCGCCACCCCGTCACCCGCATCAAAGGCTACCTTTATAAAAACGAGTACCAATTTGATCGATTAAATAAATTGGTTTAATGAACATTTTAAAAAATTGGTAACAAGGAGTTCTTTCCCCCAAGTTTAGATGCCATTCCTACTTTTCACTCCTGTTTCTATGCATGTGTGTGAGTTGGGTTCTTATTCATTTTGAAACTATATAATTCAGGTGAAAGATATGAATCCTTAGTCATATCAGCTGCAAGTGTCTTCCTCAGTGTTTGGGTGGCTTCTGTTTATTTATTTATTTACTTATTTATTTATTTATTTATTACAATTAGAGTAAGGAATTTAGTGAAATCCATTCATCTTTGCTTTCATCATTTCTTTCATTATTTATTCTAGAACGCCACTCCCACCCCTTAAAACTGTTCGATATTTATCTGTATTTTAGTCGGGGGCTTGAGTGGTCTGTTTTTCCCTGGCCCTTTTCTCTCATGTTCCCGTGGCACTGATGTGACGTGGGCCTTGGTGAAACCTGTCTTCTTCCTGCAGGTGCCTCACCTTGCTGGGCATCTTCCTGCCCCTGGCCGGGACTGTCTACGTGGCATTCAGTGGGAGGGGGTCCGACGACGGGGTGCCACCCGCCGCTCCGGTCCCTGACGGGAGTCTGCCTTTGACAGAGACACAGAGGACTGAACTGAGAAGCAGAGCGGGTTGCCCGGCCCATCTCTCACTATCAGGAACCCCAAGCAGAGGAAAAAGTAGGCATTTTAAGAAACTAAGACCACTCCCAAGAGGTGACTCAGATGAGTCGTAGTTGGGAAATAAATCCTACGGTGCTGGAATCTGGTGAATGCCCCACGGCTTCTAAATGCCAGTGTGGAGGTTGGGTCTCTGCTCTTTACAATTCGGTCTTTGTTTGCTATCGGAGTGTTAAGGCGAGGTCGCTGAAAATGCTGCTTTCTTTCTGGGGTACAATTATCCAGTGTGTCTTTGTGCTACCCAATGACTAGGTCAGAACAGAGCTTGGGTTTCACTGGAGTAATCCTTTAGAGAACAATTACATGATCCCAGTGTCTATTTTCAGTGTTGCAGCTACGCAGATGACTCACAGAACCCTCCTGGCATCACTAAGGTAAAGGATCTACGTATAAATCGAAGCCAGGGAGTAAGTGTGCAACTGGCTTAAAGGCTGGCGGAGGGTAGCTGAGCCAGAGCGAGATAACCCACTTAGTGAAGGGAGAGGAGGACAGCAGTTAGCGGTTGGTCACCTTGTGTTGTGTTTCAGTGACAAGTCAAGAGCATTTCCTTCATTTCTGCCTGCCCATATGGCAAGGCAAAGACACCCCCCCACACACACACTCTGAAACAAGAATAGTGTCCTCGTGCAAAGACCTTTAGGACGTGGGGAATCATGTTCAGCAGAGCCCCTGCAGGTGCACATAATTGGCCTTCCCTTCTTCCAACTAAGGGGATAAAAATTAAGACACGATTTCAATGAATGGTCCAAAAGATTATGAGTATGTGATCAAGTAGCTTCGGGGAGTATGTCCCCTGTGGAGGGCACAGTGATGATTTTATCCGATCCCGTTTGGGATCTTCAGGCAAAACCAAAAACAAAGGTACCACCACCACAAACTCCCAACAGCAAGGAAAGCAACACAAAGCATGTTTGTGTTAGGATGATGTAACAGAAGAGCCGAGAACGCTCGCCCTCCTTCCCAAGTCAGAAGGCGGTCCCTCTGCACCCACGGTCATCCTTGTGGGAAGCGTTCATTGTTAGGCTCCTGCACGGAGTCAGTCCCTGCTGCTCTGTGATTTCTGCTCACAGGCCCTCGTTTGGCCCTTTGACTTAGTCTCTTGTTTCAATTCCTCCACATCAGAGACTGGGGACCAGTTATGATGGGCTCCCCCAAATCTCAGAGCCCATCAGTGTCTCCTCATGTGATGTGGTTCAAGAACTCGGCTCCCCGGCTGCCACATAGAAGGTTCCATGGGCATGGCAGAAAGAGCCCATGCTTAGCGATCCCTGGTCAAACCTGCCTTGGTTTCTAACTCTGCCCTTGGTCAGGTTGTCTGACACTAGGAAACTCAGTCTCCACCTGCGTAAAATGGGGGCATACCAATGGGATTTGTTGAGGGAATTAAATGAGATAATGTGAACTGTCCTCCTGATTTGTTGCTCTTTTCCTCATTCTCTTCCCTTAAGCCAGAAGCGGGAAAGGGGAGCAACTTTAATTGGCCAAGCCCTCTGGCTAACACTGACCTTGCTGAGGTCAGCTGGGTTCCAGGCACCTGCCGCATGCTTCTAGTTATCAGACGGAGGGTGAGCCTGCAGTCCCCAAAATTTACCTTTGCCTATCACTAGTTGGAAGGCTGAGCTTCGGAGCTTGGCATTTTAAGGCCAGATCGCAGGATTTTAGGCAGACACACCTGGTAGGGAGTCAGCAATCAGCCACTGAAACATTAGGGTTTTGGCCCAAAATAAGACTCTCTATGATCAGGATACGAAGGTTATGTTAGCTTTTTCAGCAGCTACACTTAAGTGTGGCTTCAGAAAGGTGTATGGGGTGGGGGGGTTCCATGTTCTGTTGCTGTAGCAATTTTTTTGTATTTAATACCATCAGAGTAAAATATCACATCCTGGGTGGTTGGAAATAAAAATCGACATGGAGAGAGCCCCAGGGTCAGCATCGTTTTTCCTTTCCACTTTTCCACTCACCAGTGAGTCAAATCAACTTAAGACTACCATGTCTTTTAGAAGTTTAGAGCCAAATTGGGTATTTCAGATCCCTGGTTCTTTATCCTCCAAATAATCATTGCATTCGCTCAGAGCGGTTTCCTGTTACACGAGCCTGTCCTTTCCTACTTAGATGAGAAAAATACGAGCGCACGCTTGAGGAAGTTTCCATGAACTAAATAGCTGTGGATTTCAGCCCCTGGAAGTCAGGGCTCTTAATCTGTGTTTGGTTACTTGAAGTGAGCTCACAGTAATAATCACTGAGAAAATCCAAAGGGGCCGCAAGGTTTTCCAAAGCGCTGTCACACCCTGTGGTTCTCCAACTTCGGTGAGCCTCAGAAGCACCTGGAGGGCTTGTCACAGCCCAGGTTGCTGGTCCTGACCCTCAAAGATTCTGAGGGGGTAGGTCTGGCGTGGGGCCTGGGACTGTGCCTTTCTAACAGTTCCCGGGTGATGCTGAAGCTGCTGGGCTGGGGGCCCCCCCTTTGAGGACCGCTGACCACATGCGTCATTTCAACCGATCCTCCCCATGCCCCTTCGGCTTCTCCTTTCCATGTACAAATGAGTACAAGGGGCTCAGAGAGGCTGTCCTCCCCAAAGACCAGTTATTTTCAGACAGTGTTACAAGCTGCTACTAGTTAAGTTCACCCACAAGCAGAATTTAGCTGGAAAAAAAAATCAAATGGTAGCAAAATGTATTCAGTACTCGCTTGCCAAGGTAGGCGTCAGGCCAGATGTTTGACAAATGTGCTCAAAGGCTCACAAGAGCCCTGCCAAAAAGCCTGCTCAGTTTAAAAAGTGAGGGAAGAGGTCCTGAGAGGTGGAAGAGCGGGTGAAACTGGGCAGAGCCCGGGGCCGTATCTCTCCACAGGGGCACGTGGCTCCTCGGGACCCGAGGGGGCTGGGACTCAGGATGTAGGACACGGCAGATTGTGCCGTGCCAAGTGCTGGTGAGTGAAAATCCCTCTGTCAGGGTGAGCTCCGTGCCTTCAGGCAGGCACACTGGAGAGTGACTCCAAGGGAAAGACTCCTATTTAAAGTTGGAGCCTCAAAAAGTTTGGCAATTACATTCTCCCATTTAAGAAACTGAGTTAGAGTTCCAGCACCTGGTTATAAGCCAGATCTCATTTGTAAATAAGTCTCAATTCTGCAACCTTGCACCTGCAATGTGTAAGCACCAAGCCACATCCAAGAGAAAGCATGAGTCCCTCGGAGCGGCTTGAGCCTTCCTTTGGAGGTTCCCGGTTCACAATTCCAGCTAAGTGAGTCCAATTAAAATTTTTTAGAAATTAGAAGGAATAAGTTAAGTGGAAGGGATTACAGCAATAGGGCTTAACGAGTGAGTAGATCAGCTGTTATGTCATCTCATTGGTTCTTCATGCGAATCCTAAGATTGTAAGATCTACTTTGATTTCCGTTTCAGTAGATGTAGAAACACAGGCACAGAGAAGTTAACTCACTTGCCAGAGGACAGCCAGCTTCAGAGCCAGGAGCATCTACCTAGAGGGCCAGCCTCCTTAACTGCTGTGCTACGTGCCCCTCTGTTTTCATCCCTGTACTTGACAGCTAGGGATGTGGTTTGCAAGTAGTTCAGTCTTGGGAGGACAGAAGGAATGCCATTCCAGGTGGAATGCTGGCTTTATGGAGCATGTGGTTTCTGAATGATGTCTAAGACTGCCCCCCCCTTTGTAAAACAGGACTGGGGTCAGGGGTTGGCATCCCTGGGGCCCGAGCTTGGACAGTGTATTCTGGGCACCGACCTCAGGGCACACGTGTTAGGGCAAGTCAAGGTTTACAGCGGAGGGAGACCCCATCCGAAGGTGCACAGATAGATCAAGAGGGGACCGTGGAGAACTGGGTTGAGCAGTCCAGGGTCACGGCAAAGGAGTGTCTGTGTGACAACCGAGATCACCCACGGTGTGTGTGTTTTGACTCATTTGTGAGGCAGCGTGTGGATTGATCTGGCTTTCAGGGTGGACGGTAACACCTGCTCTCTTGTCCAGGATTTTTAGGAGCCGTGGAGCATGCTCTGACATGCTTTTCTTGGCAGAAGAATGTGCCGGCCGTCTGGATAATAGAGACGCCAGGGAGCCCATGCTCTGTGCTGAACGGCATCCGGGTTCTGAGTCTCCTCTGGATCATGTCGGGGCACACCAGTCAGATGACTGCATGGCTGTCTTTGGGTGAGGAGAACCGATGAGTCCTTCTGAGCAGTTGAGGAAGAGAGCTTTCCCGTGAGGGGAGCCTGTTGGGCCAGGGGGTGTGAGGCTGCAGCCTTCCTTCTCTTTCAGAGACATAGCCATGACCCCGCCACAAGTGGCTTTCCCAGGCCAGTGCCCAGCAGTTGCTTTACTTCCTCCTGGGTGTGAATCAGGCCCCTATGAGCAGGTGAACAGTGATATACCTGAGGATGGCATATTCCTTGTCCAAAGAGCTGGATTCCTCCTGGTAATGATGAATGAATCCAGAAACTAACGTTTCTTTCTCCTGGAAAAATAGTGAAGCGTAAATAAATATTGTGCACTGGTGTTAAATTAGTGTTTCTCAGCCTTCTGCCTGTGGCCTCAGGCCACCGCCAGAAGGGGCCAGACTGGGGGGGGGTTTGAAGAAGCCCCCCAGCGATCTGCACCAGCCCATGGCGGCAGGGTGATGCTGCCGAGCCCCCGAGCTGTGGGCGCTGGGAGGGTACGAAGCAGCTCAAAGCCTTGGTTACGGGTCCATGGTAGGCACTATTGGGTGCCTTTGCCACCATTTCTTAAGTCGATCTACCTTCTCCTCTCAAGTTGTGGGGCTGCACGACATCCTCTTGATGCTATGAAAGTTGAAGGCGGTTCCTCTTGCTTGTTCTGAAAACCTAAATCACAGGACTTTCTGCTGGGAAACAAAAAGACACCGGTTTCATGTTTGTTGCAGATAATGTGCTCGAGTGGAAAACCAGAGTGCCTAAAAACCCACTGTACCTTTGTTCTCGGAGCGGCCCGTTCTATCTTGGGGTTGACACATTCTTCTTGGTCAGGTAATATGGTGTTTTCTCTGCTGTTGTGCATGTGTTTGTCTGGGGATGTGTGCGTGTGTGTGAGATGCCGTCATCACTTTAGTGAGAAATACTGAATGGCTTCATTGATTTACTCCCTTGACCTTTGCTTCTGTCCGACAGTAGATAGTACTGTTGTCATCAGCTCCTCTCTTCTGTATCTTCAGTTTGTTAAATGAGGTAGGATGGCTTCTAAAATTTTTAAGATTTTATTAATTTATTCGAGAGAGAAAGCGTGAGCTAGAGAGTGAGAAAGAGCATGAACAGGGGGGAGGGGCAGAGGAAGAAGCAGGCTCCCTGCTGAGCAGGGAGCCCCATGTGGGGCTCGATCGCGGGACCCCGAGATCACAACCTGAGCCGAAGGCAGATGCTCAATCGACTGAGCCACCCAGGCGCCCCTCTAATTTTTTTTTTTTTTTACAAAAGGTGATTTTATCTGAATCAAAGTTGTTTATTTCAGTGGTTCTCAAATTCTGGCCTATGGACTGATGCAAATCTGTGATAAAGTTGCCAGTTCTCACTAGAGTGAAATGTGAACAAATCTGAAAATGGTGTGACGTTTCAGAAAGCTTTCTTTATTTAAATGAACTACTAAGAGGTACATTTTCTTAATTGTGTGATAAACGTCAGGCACTGTGTTAAGTGCTGCAGCATTACCTCACTTAATCCTAACGATGTCCCCCTAACAGGGGACCACAAAATCCCCATTTTCTTCCTTTTTTGTTGCCAAGGTGAAATTCATGTATCATAAAATTAAGCCCCTCGAGTGAACAATTCAGTGGCATTTAGTACAGTTCCAGGATTGTGCAACCACCACTTCTACCTAGTTCCAAAACGTGTTCAGCATCCTCAAAGGAGATCTCGTACCCATTAAGCGGATCTTCCCCACTCCCCCACCCCCCAGTTCCCAGAAATCTGCTCTCTGAACCTCTGGATTTACCTCTTCCAGCTATTTCGTATAAATGGGCCACACAGCGTCTGGCCTTTTTGTGTCTGTTTCTTTCACTTAGCGTGATGTTTCTGAGGCTCACGCACGTTGTGGCACAGTTCAGTACTTCATTTCTTTTTATGACCGAGTAAGATTCCATTGTATGGATGGACTACAAAATCTCTACTTTAAAGGTAACTGAGGGAGATAGTCCTGGTGCTGACTGGCTACCCAAACCCAGGCAAGCTGACTCTGGAGTCCGTGTTCTCTGTCACTGTGTGGCCCTGCCTCTACCTCTTTTGGGTTAAATGTCTCTTCCTTCACAGAGAGATGGTGACAGTAGACGGCACTTGCTTCCGTCAAATGCTAGGCATTCATCCATCCAACCATCATCTACTGAATACCTGTTCGTTCTAGGCCCTGAGGATACAACCATGGATAAAACAAAGGAGGACTTCTTGTGGTCCTAAGACTGTGTGTGTGTGTGTGTGTGTGTGTGTGTGTGCAGCAATAAGCAAACAAACAAGAAAAAATGCGGTAGTAATAAATACTAGGAAAGAATAGAACAGTGGCTTGTGAGGGTGAGTGGGTACCTGTTTAGAGTCGTCGGAGAAGTCTTGTCTGTTGAGGGGCTACTATTGGATCTGAGCGGCAAGAAGGAGCTGGCCATGGGAAAAATCCAGGACGGGAAAGCTTCAGGCAAACGGAGCCACTGGTGCAGACGAGCTAAGGGGAGAGAGAGACAGAGAGAGCGAGCACCCCGTTAAAGGAGCAGAAAGAAGGCTGAAGCACAGTGAAGGTGGGGAGCGAGGGAGGCGAGGAAGGAGAGTGAGCCACGCAGGGCCAGACCACAGAGGACCGTGGAGCGAGACTCAGGAATTTGGACTTCTGTCTCTGTGGAACAGGAAGTGGTTGAAGAGGTTTCATTTGAAAAGCAGCATCATCTGATATCTTATTTCATTTTTTATTATATTTTTAAAAAACATTTTATTTATTTATTTGACAGAGAGAGAGATAGTGAGAGCAGAAACACAAGCAGGGGGAGCAGGAGAGGGAGAAGCAGGCTCCGCCACTGAGCAGGGAGCCCGATGCGGGGCTTGATTCTGGGACCCTGACTGACCAGGGGTGGGCGGCGGCGGGGAGCTGCACAGATGGCAGGGTATGTGGGGGCGCTGCATGGCGGCTGGGGATCGGGAGAGGTCCCAGTCAAGAGAGGGGATCCGAGAACACGTCTACATTACATGCTGGGAACGACCAAAGAGGAGTGACATGGGGATGGATGCTCATTGTTGTTGGCCAGACAAGGGAGCAAGCTCTGATTAGTGCCTCCTAGTTTTTTTCCAT
The DNA here is from genome assembly GCF_003265705.2 of Callorhinus ursinus. Classification (NCBI taxonomy): domain Eukaryota; kingdom Metazoa; phylum Chordata; class Mammalia; order Carnivora; family Otariidae; genus Callorhinus; species Callorhinus ursinus. Next base: position 15,972,761 of record NW_027397073.1, on the reverse strand, counting down.
TTTAAAGTCTATGACATGCCAAAGCGTACGAACCATCGAACCACCAGATTAGGAGAGAGAACCAGCTCACAAACAGAAGCAACAGGAGGCTGGGCATGGCCATCATGCCTGCGGCACTTCCTTCCCTGAGCCGCTGTGGCTCGCCCCCTCTCCTTCAGGCGCTTGCTCAAATGCTGCCTTCCCCCCGCACCGTGCTGGTGCCCCCTGTTTAAGATGGACCCACTGGCGCTCTTAAATTCCTTTTTCTTGATTTATCTTTTCTCTTTATCTAACATACCTAGAGATGCCACTTACTTATTATTTCTGTATTTATTGTCCTTGTCTCTCCACTGGAATATAAGGCAGGACTTTCTTCTGTTTCGTGTCCTGCTGTCATGCTGAAAACAGTGCCAAGAGTATAGTATTGCTCAATAAGTACTTGTTGAAATGATTTCTTTCTTTCTTTCTTATTTATTTATTTATTTTTTTGGAAATGGTTTCTTAATTGTTTTAGCTCAAGCCTCTGGTGTGATAGTTTCTTGGGGGAATGCAGAGAAAGTAGGGTACAGAATGAGCTGAGACCTGGCCGCCAGGGCAGAGCTCATGCTAGGAGGTGGCCAGGGTGACTGTCGAGTGGCCCAGACAGGCGAGGGTCAGAGGCCACCGTCTGCAGTAATATGGGATCCAGGAGGTACCAGACTTTCCAAGAAGGCACAGCTGGGCCTAACCCAGGCAGGCGAAGCCCAGCTGCGGGAGACCTGGGCCGGCCCCTGGTGAGTGGGGAGGTCTGCCCAGGGGACAGCATTCAAAGTCCAGAACTCTGTTCCCTGCAAGAGGACTAGTAAGAACAAGGCAAAAGAAAAACAACAACAAAAAAAAGACACCAAATGCTGGACGGGGCTGACTGGCAGAGCTCCAAACTGTGGGAGGGAAGCTGGCAAGGCCAGATCAGGATTCTGGAACCCGAGCCAAAACGCAGGCTGGAGGATTGCCACCAGGAGGGAAGAATGAAGGCCTGAAGAGCCACTGGTCATGCCTGGACTCATGTGTGAATCTCTGAGACAACAGGGATGCCACCAGGTCAGTCCTGAGATACCCACAACACAGGCCAAGGCTATGAAATTTCCGATGTCCAAGAAAACGACAAATACCCGCCCCTTTATAGTAAAGACTACATATCTAACCCCAGGCTCACTCTGGGGCCTGGGGAGTGCCGGGCCTCTTATCAGTGGTTCTCAGAGTCTAGTCCCAATGCAGTTGTACTAGCCTCGTCTGGAAGGTTGTTAGAAATGCAGATTCCCAGGCCCACTGAATCGTAGAATCCTTGGGGTGCCGTCACCTCCTGCTAGAGTCCGTGGACCACTGCATGAGCTGAGCAGGGTGGAGTGGAAGCGAGCAGCTCCTAACCCGGCCTAAGAGACCAAGACATCCGTCTCTCTTCTCTTTACCCCTGTTTGCTTCTATTTCTCATTGCCTGTCTCAGTAACTGTTTTCTTCTCCCCCAGCATTCATTTTGTTTACTTTAGAAAGTGCCCATTGGGGGACCAGGGTGGCTTGGTCGGAAGAGCAGTCGACTCTTGATCTTGGGGTCGTCGGTTCGAGCCCCACATGGGGAGTAGAAAGGACTTAAATAAATAAAAAAGAAAAGAAAGAGAAAAGAAAGTGCACATATTCTCTTAAATAAAGTTTTCACTTGGACAATGGAAATATTACTAAGTGATGCTTAGTATCGCCGTCGTGCTAAGAGCCTACAATCTTTTATTCCATATACAATAAACCCAGGAAGTTAGAACGAATATCATGCCCTTTATTATAGCTGGGAAAGTTGATGTGCAAAGATGAAATAACTTGCCTCAGTCTCCCCCCCAGCTAGGAAAGTTGGAATTAGAACTGAAACATAATGTTTGTTTCGGGCCCAAAGCCTGTCTCACTCACCACGTCACTCATATTTTACATAGTAAAGCCAAAGACCCCTGACTATCGCTGGGGATGGTCGGGGATCCCTTTCTACCTCTCTGGCTGACTCCATGCAACTCTACGGCAGGACTGTACTCTTCCCCTGTGGGGGCAGGTCCCTGGGTCTTCCCAGCCTCCGATAGCGACTTCTCCTGCTCGAGGCCTGTTTTCCCTGCCACCTTTGTCTTTGTCGTCCGGACCAACTGAACGGCAGGCAGGTGCATGCCCGCACACAGAGACAGACCCCGATTCATTCTTTCCTGAAATGAAGAGGAGGCCAGAACTGGAATTGGCTGTCTCACTTCCACATCTTCGTGCCTTTCTACACGCCTCTGTCAATTGTGTTCCTATTCTAGTGACTCCGACTTGCTGTGTTTCAAAAGAAAATCCGTGCTGGCAGAGAACAAAGACATTTTCTAACCCTCCCTGATCCCTTCCAACACACACACAACCTTCTTTTGCAATAGGAAATGCATTTGTTCCTTAGGGAAACACCCACAAGGATTATTGGCATCGAGGTCAAAGGGTCAGGAAACCCACTCCCAAATTGCTTATCATCAAGTTAGAACTCAGAGATGTAGCCTGATTCTTTAGCTGAGCATTCCGGGTAACAAACTTGTCATCAGGATATGTTGGTGGAGAATCTTAGGCAACCCACTGAGTCCTTGAGCTTCAGTATCCCTATTAGGTAAGCAGGGATGGTAACATCTTCCCTTTTACCAATCACTCGCTCAACAAACATTTATTGCAAAGGAGTCTGGTATTGCTCTAGAAGCAAAAGCAACACCATTAGCGAAAGTACTTTGGAAACGAGGTGGTACCATAGAAGTGGAAGGCTTTGGATTTTATTATTTCAAAAGGCTAATGTGGTAGCTCATAGAGTTGTTCACCAAATATTTCTGGCTCTCTTCCCTCCAGCCCCTTGGTAAGAGTCTACTTCCTGGCCCCGTGGTGGTTGGGTGGGAACTAGGTCGGGCCAATGAGGGGTACCTGGTGTTGCCAGTATGCTAAGAGCTTTAAACATGTCACTTCTGGGCTAGAGCATTTAATTGTTGGTTTGAAGCCCCCCAGCACGCTTTATTCTCTGCCAGGGTTGCTGGTGCTCTTTCAGAGAGTGGCTGCAAGCTCAGCCTGGGTCTCCTGGTGGGGAAGATGCTGAGCTCAAGGTGACTGGCCGTGGGCATGCAGCATAAGCAAGAAAGAAGACTATTATTGCTTTGGTGTTGGAGATAATCTTGTTCCTACAGTATCACTTACTGTACCCTGCTAGAGACCACCACGTTAATCATGCGATGAACTGTATCACGGATCAGTAATTCCTGTGACTTGTCTTCTCTCTCTCTCAGTGGCTGGTTAAGTGCAAGGTCGTTTTTAAAGATACATCAGAATTCAGATAAAGGAACAACCCTCAGTGTCATACTCAGGTACATCCTCAGCCGCCTTACAAGGTAGGTCTGTTTGTCTCATCTCTTAATTCATTATTGCTGTGTAATCATTTATTACTTGTTAGTTCTTAGCCCTCTTTTGAAACAATTTTCAAAGAAAAATAAACCGACAGACGTGGTTTTCTTCATAAAGTTGATTTTTGCTGACTTAATGGCTTTTGCCAGTAGAAAATACCAATTTTTGTGGCATTTATCCTAATAGAATTTGAACTATATTAAACCAGCAAAAACATCCTTTTCCTCAGCTGATGGGCAGCAGTTTTCAATAAATGTACTGTCAGGTTTCCCTGGAATGTGTATCCAACGGGAGAAGGTGCATGGCTCCTATAAATTGGTAGTAATTGGGTCCTGTAACTCAGAGTACTAAGGGTAACGATAAAAATAAAATAAGATATAATAAGGAGAGGGGCAGGTGATGCTTGAGACAATGGTGCTTCTGCTCAGAGGGAGGCGGGGAGGACATGGTCCTTGTTACAAACGTGTGGATGGTTGGGGCCGGAGGGGATACGGTTCTGGGACGGAGTATGGGGTCAGTGGGAGGGCAGACAGGTTGTGAGGCAATAAGACCCACACTCTGCTTAGGTAGAAGAGGAAATTTCAACTCACACAGCCCAACGTTCCTTTTGGACCTTCTCTAAACCATGGCTTGTTGCTGGCTGAACTGGAGCCAGCTCTCATCACTTAGGGTCCATGCCTCTTTTGTCACACTTCATTGTCACGGAACAGGAAGGAGGGTCTTGACATTTGGGCTTCTGGGCTAGTAAAATGGAGTGCGTAAGATCTGACTGTAGCTGGTCTGCCTGGTCTTGCTTTCTGGCTCAATCCTCTGCCAGCTATGTGACCCCAAGGAGGTGTCTCAACCTTTCTGCGCTTGAGTTTTCTCATCTCAGAAATGGGAAGAATAGTGGCACTCATGCCACTAGACTCTTGTGAAGATGAAATGAGAGAACATGTGCTAAGAGTAGAAACGTGTGTGACACGTAGTAAGCACAAGCTGCCATTATTAACTGTTGTTGCTTCTTACACCTTGTAACTTTTCTGGTAAATAGGTTAAGAATGAGTCTGAGCCAGGGAATAGACCTCTGCTGATGTCTTTTCGCCATGACCTTTGTGGTTTCTTCCAAACACTATTAAATCTAGCCCTTGTCCTGCCCGCTTGACAGAGTGCTTATTCTTTCAATATCTTCTGGGTAAATTGGCACTGGGGTTAGCCTATTCTACCCTGTGGTCTTCTGTAGAGGGACTGGTTTTAGTGAGAGATGCTGATGGGTTGTTAGGGGGTGGGGCATGGGATCCCATGGCTTGGTGGGTTCTGCCTGGGAAACCTGCTTCAGAAGAAAAGTCCTAGAGTGGGGGATTGAAGAGCGGGAAGTGTTTTAGCGGGAAGATAAAGCAGTAGTAGGGGCAGGAAGAGAGAGAGAGAGTGTGTGTGTGTGTGTATGTGTGTGTGTGTGAGGCCTTATGGGGCAAGATGGCTGCAAGGATCCCATGAATAAATTATTGCCATATCTGGGCAGGACAGCAGATTTGGACTGGTGATTGGCATTGGGAATGGAGAGATGGCAAATCAAGGACACTCAAATTTTCCAGCCTGAACGACATGGCGGATGGTGATAATGTTCTTGAGATAGGGAGCTCTGGGAAAGTGGCAGATTGAAGCCAGGAAGAGAGAGTCTAAAGTGGGACAAAACTTTGTTGAAAAATCAGAGGAAGCATCATCAATCGAGTTGGAACTCACTCTCTAAGGTAAACCCAGTGAGAAAGCAGCCATACTCCTAGCCACTTTGATGTTCTCATTCTTGTTGGCAAAACCCACTGTTATTACTCAGTTATAATTGATTGCTTGCCTCCTTACTTCCAAGCGGACTGGAAGTAAGATCATTTGTTCACTCACTCTTTCTGTATTTGTTGAGGGCCCCCTGTGTGCCAGACACTGTTGTAAGCTCTGGGGACTCAGCACTTAATAACCGTGCAAATGCCTTCTGGCCTGGGGGTTATGTTCTAGTGAATAGCGATAGACGATCAACAAATAAATATGCAACATTAAGCTGCAACATGCAAATACATTTCTAACAGGTCAGTGATGGTAAGTGTCACAAAGTGTTAATTGGAAGACGGAGGCACCATGCGGTCTTCCTCTGGAAGGGTCGTCAGGGGAGGTGACATTTGTCAAAGGAAATAAAATAAGGTTTTAGGCAAAGAGAATGCTGTGAGGGAAGAATGGCCTACATGGGGAGTGGGTGCAGAGAAGGGGACACTGTTGGTGTGTTTGGAAGACCACAGAGAGCCTGCTGGAGGGGAGGGAGCAGTTAACTTGGAGAACAGAAGGGAGTGAGTTCAGAGAGATGGGGCTGGAGCTCCATGGCCCCGCCTTAAGGACTTTCCATTTTATTTGGAGACCAGAAGGCTTTGGGGGATTCCCGGAGGGGAGTGGCATGGTCAGATTTACATTTTCCAAGAATCACTCTGAGAATAGACAGCAAGAGGACAAGGGCGAGAGTCAGGCGACAGCTGGGAGCTATCGTGGCTTTAAGCAAATGCGAAAACCCGGCTTCCAGGGGTCAAGCAGAACAAAGATCACGTAATGAGAAACAAGGGGAGTAGATGTTCCAGACCCTTAAAATTGTGTGATTATTCCAATCAGGAGCCACATTTTAAAAATCAGGAGGGTTTTTTTATAGGTAAAAAAATTACTGGTAAAAATGTCTGACTGTAAAACTAATGATGTAATGTATGGTGATTAACATAACATAATAAAAAAAAAGTCTAACTGTAACAGAAGGTTATACACTAAAAGTATGGGTACCCATTCCAGTCTCACTCCCACAGGACACCTTTGCTAACAGTTTCTTGTGAATTCTTGCAGATACTTTCCGTGTATTTATATGCATTAGGGTTTTTTTTTCCCCATGAATAGGATTATACTATATGCCGCACTATTTTGCATGTAGCTTTTTTGCACTTAATGATTAATGTTGGCATGTGTCTCTCTCTCTCTGCATGAAAGGACCCACCTCACTGACTTCAAAGGTTGCCTAGGACGGTGATGTGTGGGTGGATTATTAGGAGTTTAACCTGTCCCCATTAATGGGCATGGTGGTAGTTCCAAGTTTTTGCTATCTTAGACAAAGAATACAATGTCTACACATTTTTGTGCACTGTTGTGAACATGTTCGTGGATAAATTCCTACAAGTAGAATTGGTAGTTTGGTGCATCTAACATTTTGATGGACGTTTTCCAATTTACCTTCCTGCCCACCAGGTATGAGAATGCCTGCTTCTCACACCTCTTAAAACAGCCGAAGGTGTACTTCTTAATCTTTGAAAACCTTGACTTTAAACCTTCCAGAAGCTTGGACAAAAATGAACAGCATTTACATTTACCTGATGCTTTCGATGTTTCCCACTGTTTTCTTACTGATCTCATTTGGTTCTCAAAAAATCTTAGGAGGCAGGAATCATGAGCCTCCTTAAAATAAGGAATTATTATTCCCCCTTTTCCATAGAAGAGGGAAGAGGGAAGTTATATGATGTTCTCAGTATGAAAATTTAGATAAAACTAGAATGCCCGTCTCTAGCTTTGCTCCTCAAGGTGAGACCCACCCCAGCAGCCTCTGCCTCGCCCCCCGCGGGCCCCAACTCAGAGGCTGCGCTGGGGAGGATGAAGCCTGGACCCTGCTCCCTCCTGAGGGCATCTGACCTGAACTGTGGTTCTGAGGGGAGCAGGGGGTTGACTTACTCTCCCCGGGGAGGTGACAGATGGTGGGAAGGGAGGCTTGGGAGGCTTGTGGGAGCAGCTGCAGGGCAGCCTGGTCAGATGGCTAATGTGGCAGGGCCCAGGCCCAGGGAGGGCTCCATGGCTGTTGTCTGAGCTGATCGGGGGAGACACGTCTTGGCACCGTTGGCAGCCCTTTCTGTCTGACTGTGATCTGCAATTCCTGCCTGCTCTCTGCATGCCCGCAGCCCTCCAGCCTACCAGACACATGCTAGGAAGGATGTTATCATCGTGGGGAGGACGGGAGGCCAACAGGCCCAGGGCCCGTGCAGACCAGAGACTGGGTGCTGCCCGCCCCCTCCCCCCCCAGTCCTGCCCTTCCCATCTGTCACAGACCACCCCGCGCCCTGGTGCCCCCACTGAAATGTTCGGAGACGCTGCTGGGCCATGTGCTCTGCTCTGAATTTCTAAATGTGTTCTTTTAAAAGATGGCTGGGGTCCTAGCTCACCCAGAATCCATGCCAGGACCGTGTCCCTCTCCCCGCTACAACCTCATGTCTAAACTCGAGGCCAGTGAGGTCCCATAGGTAGCCACCCGACAGGTGGCCCACGGACGTGTGGACGAGTAGTAAATGTACACACCTGATTCGAAAGATGTAGTCAAAGAAGAAAGGATGTTAATCAGCTCACTAACTTTTTAGACTGATTACCTATTGAAATAACATTTTGGATACATTGAGCTCTCTAAGGGTTTTTAAATTATTTTAAAATTCATTGTAGCTGTTTCTTTCTTTTTTTTTTTTACGATTTTATTTATTTATTTGACAGACAGAGAGTGGGCACAAGCAGGGCGAGTGGCAGGCAGAGGGAGAAGCAGGCTCCCCACTGAGCAGGGAGACCCATGCAGGACTCGCTCCCAGGATGACAAACGTGGCTGCTAGAATGTATACACTAGGTGGCAGATGTGGCTCGAATTCTGTTTCTAAAGGACACCTGTGCCTTTTCCCCCATCATCTTTGTAGCTGCTTCAGGTCCTGCTTGGGACGAGGTAGGGTATGAAGGAAGGGAAGGAGAAATAAAGAACAGGAACCGATGTCTGATCTCAGCACTGCAGTAATGGCTGGGCCACCTTGGACAAATCGCCCACACTTAGAGCTGTAATTTCCCCATCAGTAAAATGGAGGTAGTATTTCCCTGAAGGAGTGTTTCGAGGTTTAGAAGTATCTGAGAAGCTCCTAGCACAGTGGTCAACATGCTCCACTTGCTCAATGACTAATAGTATTTTTGCATCCACAGCACCGGAGCTGGCTCAGGGTTGGGGGCTCATGATTTTTTACCTAGGAATGTAGGAGTGTTTGTGGTGTGGGCGGGGAGCCGGTCGCCCACCCAGTACAATCTGGTTTGGAGCATCTCTCTCGCTCGCTCGCCCAGGAGACTGAATGGAACCACTGTGGAGAGTCACCTTCTCTCCCCCGGCTCTCCCTGCCAGGTTGCAGCCTCTTCACCTGTACTCGGTGTGCCTGTTGGTTGGCTTGTTCTCCCTTGTTCCCTGGGGACCTGTCTGGGACATACCCAAGTTCCACCTGGATAACTGCCGGCAAGTGTGGTGGACAAATCTGCTGTTGCTCAATAATTTCCTGTCGGTCCGAAACGCGGTGAGTCCCCTGTTAGGGGCTAGCGACAGGCAGGTGGGCAGGGGCAAACGCCAGGTCTCCCTTCACGTGGTTTGGCGAACTTTCCAAGGGCCAACCCCAGTCTGATGCCCTTTCTTCTGGCATATTCTCTGGAGTAACAGCGAAGCCATAGTAAGGTGGGCTTCGGGCAGGGAGACTAGCCCCTTAGGATGGGTGAGCGTTACCAAACCAGTCCTGGCAGGGAGGGTTGCTGTGACAAGCAGAGGGAGGGAGTAGTGGGCATTGCCCACCGACCATCTAGGTGCCTGTCCCGGATGCAGCTGGCCTTGCCCCGTCAGGGTTCCTGTTCCAGCCCGTGTCACCCCATGGAGAAAGGACACTTTCTTCACCTCCACGCAGACAGCCTATAATTGGGATGGACCACTGCGCTGCACCTTCGCCATAATGAATTCTTCTCCATTTCAAGCCACAGCCTCTGTATATATGGGTGGTGGCTTCCCCAAAGCCCTCCTATCCTCATAATGACGTTGGAGTAAACGCAAGTGAAATTGCTGTAATTAAATCATGTCACTGACGTTTGCATATGCCTGGAAAGCAAGGCTGACAAGAGAATCGCTAAAGCGTGGCTAATCTCTGCGCGTAACTACTTACCAAGGGGGTGGCTGCCCTCCATTAGTCAGTGCCCGGCGGCTCGGACAGGGTGTCCATCACAGCCTAACCGCCTTCAGAGGGGCCCACGTCTGGGACAGGGCCCATGGAGGACAGGCTGGCCTGTTCGCCCAGATGCAGACTGGCTCGGGCCATGCAGGGGCAGCGGGGGGCCAAGGACACGAGCCAGCCGCCTCTTGGAGGCAAAGCCTGCCTTAGGTCCCCGAAAGCAGAAGTGTGAGGCCTGTCAGGCCTTGAGTGCTCACAGATTGGCCCATCACGGGAACTTCTTTCTAGCGGGGACAAGAAAGGATGTCACCTGCCCTGGATAAGTCTGGTGAGGGATTGGAGGCAACAAGGAGCCTTTTATCTCTGAAGCCCTGGAGAGAATTGCCCCAGGAATCTCCTGACATTGAAGAAGAAATACAGGTAACTGCCTCCTTCCACACAAAGGCGGACAGCCTCTGCAGCGAGGTGGCTCGGGCCAGAGGACCGCCTGTCAGGCTCACGTGGGAGCTCTGGGCCTTCCCAGAAAAGCTCGCCTGGAGCCAGGCCTCCAGTCTAAGTGAACACGCTCCTCCCCTGGAGGCCGGGAGGGCCGGCAAGGCAGGAAGGAGGGCACAACATGGACTCTGCCGGCACCAAAACGATGGTTGTTCCTTACATTCAGGTCATGGGATGGCACTGAGCTCCCACGAGGGTGCCGGGAGCTTAGCTCTTACTGCTTTTTTTCAACAAGCGAGAACACTTGCCCGCACTTCCATTTTGTAAGCGGGCAATAATAATCCCCACCACCCAGGCTTGTTCCCGGATTAAATGAGATGGGGTACCTGAAATACCTGTAACTCAGAATTCCTTTCTCTTCCCACGGAAATCCACCACCCGCCGCCCCACCCCCCAGCTGCTCAGTGAATTCCTCCTCCAGCTCCAGGAGGGTGAGCCAAAGTGGGGTGCCCCATGAGCGAGGGAAAAGGGTCACCTCTGCTCCTCTCGTTTCAGTGTAATGGCTGGACGTGGTACCTCGCCAACGACTTTCAGTTCCATCTCACCACACCGGCGATTTTCCTCATCCACGGAAAGTGAGTTTCCCCGGGACAGGGGTGTCTCCCCGGGACAGGGGTGTCTCCCTGTGGGGTGTCTCCCCGGGACAGGGGTCTCTCCCACGGAACTCTCAGCGAGCCCTGCAGTTCTGGGCACAGCAGCCTTTACAGTTTAGGAAACAAACTTTTCAGAACAGTCTGGACACCACATCCTCCACTGTTTACCTTCCTCCGCATCCTCCTCTGATCTTTGTCCCACTCGAATCCCCTGTGTTTTTGCAGAGTGGCAACCCGGGTGTATTAATATCCTGTCTCAGCTTTTTCCACTTAACGGTCTCTGTAAACATTGCCACATAGCGACATGATCTGCATACTTGTCAGTTTTCGGAGTAATAAACCATTTTTGTGGTTGGCCATCTAGGTTAGTTCCAGTTTGTCGTGACTCCAAATGACCCCTCGATGACTGTCTTTGAACATACTACGTTTCCACTCTTCTTCATTTCCGTGGGGCCCCATTTCAAGGTGGAATTACTAGGTCAGAGGGTAGGCACAATTTTGGGGTGCTTGTTACATATTGTGTGATTATACTCCAGAAAGAGGGAGGTAATTTACAGTGCCCCAAGCAATGCATCAGTGTACCTGTTCCCTACATCGGATATTTGCTACCTTAATTTTTGTTAGTTCTAGAAAAGCTTAAGGCCTCAATAATTCATGAGGAGACTTATAGCTTGTGGATTATCCATGCCATATTTTATTTTTTTAAATAATTTTTAAAATATTTTATTTATTTGAGAGAGAGAGTGAGACAGAGAGAGAGTGCAAGCAGGGGGAGTGGCAGGCAGAGGGAGCAGGAGAAGCAGACTCCCTGCTGAGCAGGGAGCCCGATGTGGGACTCGATCCCGGGACCCTGGGATCATGACCTGAGTTGAAAGCGGACGCTTAACCGACTGAGCCACCCAGGCGCCTCTCCATGCCATATTTTATTTTATTTTATTTATTTATTTTTTAAAGATTTTATTTATTTATTTATTCATGAGAGACAGAGAGAGAGAGAGAGAGAGAGAGAGAGAGGCAGAGGGAGAAGCAGGCTCCCAAGGAGCAGGGAGCCCGATGTGGGACTCGATCCCAGGACTCTGGGATCATGACCTGAGCCGAAGGCAGACGCTTAACCATCTGAGCCACCCAGGCGCCCTCCATGCCATATTTTAAAAGATGTTTCTTTTTTTGTTAAAATACATGTTCTATTTAAGAAACAGTGGAAGGTGATAGGATGAAGAGAGGGGAAAACCATCACCATCAACCCATCCCTCGCTCAAGGAGAAGTGAATTCCATGTTAATATCTTTGTGTTTATTTTTCCAGTGTTTTTTTCTGCATAGCTTTTTTTTTTTTATATGAAAGGATTCTGTATCTCCATGTTAGTATCTTTCTTTTAATAGTTTTTTGACATAAGCAATTTATTATATTATTTTACTTCTAAGTAAATATAATTTTAATGTGTGCATCACATTCCATTCCATGAATGAACTCTAGTTTACTTATACCTTCCCCTATTGTTAAATACTTGGATTATTTCTGATTTTATGCTTTTACAAATAAGAGTCTGATCAATATTTTCAGGGTAACCATTTGTCTCCAACTCTGATATTTCTCTAGAATGCATATCTTAAAGGGGAATTACTAGGTCAGAGAGCATGAATGTCTTCTAGGATCTTGAAGCATAATGACAAATTGCGTTCCTTAAAGGTCTATCAATATTCAGTCCTCTGGCCATCTAATTGCACTTTTGCCAACATGGAAAGTTAATAATAAAACAAAACAAAACACAAACCTCGTTATTTTGATATGTAAGAAAACATTCATTTTTCACATCTAACTTGCAAGTCTTCAATTACTAGGGATGCAGCTGAGTTCTAAATATGTGTTGACCAGCTCTGCATCATGGTTTCCTGTTAATGTTCTCTGTAGTACAGACCTTTAAACCACAGGCTGACCCAGGATGTTGCCCATTCCAGCCACATGTGAACATTCAAGCATCCTGGGCAAGGGAAATGCATTCTAATTTTTTAAAGATTTATTTATTTATTTATTTATTAAAGAGTTTATTTATTTGACAGATTGAGAGAGACAGAGAGAGCACAAGCAGGGGGAGCAGCAGAGGGAGAAGGAGAAGCAGGGGGAGCAGCAGAGGGAGAAGCAGCAGAGGGAGAAGCTCCCACTGAGCAGGGAGCCCGATGCGGGGCTCAATCCCAGGACCCTGGGACCATGACCTGAGCTGAAGGCAGACACTTAACGACTGAGCCACCCAGGCGCCCCAAGATTTATTTATTTTAGAGAGAGAGAATCCCAATTTTAACTTAATTAAGAATTAAGCACCTAAAAAAAAAAAAAAGGAAAATCTGCTCTTTCACATATTTTAAATACACACTGCTTTCTAACTTTAAATGCAAAGAGGTGTTTGTTTGTTTGTTTGTTTATTTTACTAATCATTAAAAAACAAAAGTTCCATGGATTTCACTAAGCACAAAGGCAGTTTGCTGGGATCGTGAGTTTGGTCAAAAGACATGGGTTCAAATCATGACTGGTAAGTCACTAGCTAGGGGACCTAGGGTAAGTTGCTAGACTCTCATCTTCAATCTTTGTCTCTATAAAATGAGCTGGTAGTGCTTCACATCAGGGTTGGAGGACAAAGCAAGATCATACACGTGGGAACCAGCACAGAGCTTGCCTGTCAGTAATGTGCGACCACATGTCACTCAGCTACCTGTTATTTGAGATGCCATGTCATCATCATTGTCCCCAGCTGCTGTCCCCTCCCCAAGCAGGGGAGGCCCCTTGCCCCTCCCAGTCTTGCAGGGACTGGGGGAGGGGTGGCTGGATAGGGCCACTGTGAGCGTCTGCTCCTCCCCTAAACCCATTCAGGGGTGGCCATCTCCCTCTCTTCTCTGTACCATCCCTATTCCACAGAGGGTCCCCGTATCTGGGCAATCAGTCCCCTTCCTTGGCTTCTCTAAACACCCTTTCCAGAAGGTACTGGTGGTGAGCAGGTGTTAACAAAGGCTTCCCACTTTGCAGGGTCTGAGGTCTGAGGTGCTTAGCCTCACCCCTTCGCCCACACCTCATGTTTCACCCCTTCTTACTTCCACTCCTCTGAGGTGGGTGAGAGGGTGTGGAGACATGAACCGATGCCCGATGCTGGGGTGGCGGTGTCTGTCTCTGTTTGACTGCTGTGGGGAGAGCGGGGACGTCCAAGTGCTCCCCCACCCAGTCTCCTGAAACAAAAGCATCTGAATCAAACGGCCTATTTTCTCCGAGTGGGGGTTGGGGTGTGGGGAGGACAATTTTTGATAGCATAACCGAACCGATACGAGCATATGAGATTGAAATAAAATCTGGTAATAAGATGGAAATGAGATCTAATAATCACATTGCTATTTGTTTTGGAAATGGAGATTTAAAAAATTAGCTCTGAACATCCTCTGGGGGAAAGACCTACCCCCCCTTTTTTTTTTTTTAATGTTTTGTTTATTTATTCATGAGAGTCAGAGAGAGAGAGAGAGGCAGAGGCAGAGGGAGAAGCAGACTCCCCGCTGAGCAGGGAGCCCGATGCGGGACTCGATCCCAGGACCCCGAGATCATGCCCTGAGCCGAAGGCAGACGCTTAACCATCTGAGCCACCCAGGCGCCCCAAGACCTACCCCTTGATGCCTGCTTAGTTGATACTCACATCTCCCAGGATGAAATCACTGAGTGGTGGGAACTAGGAACTAGTGGGACCTCCTCCCCTCACCCTACTGTGGATCAGGCAAGGAAGGTGGACAGGAGGTAAGGGTGGCTTCGGGATTCTGACCAAGACACGGTCCCCACCCCCCCCCCCCCCCAGCCCCTTAGAAAAAGTGGGCTGATTTCGGGAGCACTCCTGGGTCACTGATCTCTCCTGCTGCTAGGGGCGGGGCTCCCGGAGCAGCAGCTGAGACCTGCTCAGGCCCACAGGGCCTCCCCGGGGGTGTACTCTCCCTCCCACAAGGCAGTCAAACCCTGACAGCTCCCTCAGGGGAGGGTGAGCTGCCGGGCCCAGCAGAGCCGGGCTGACCCATTCTCTGTTCTCCGGTGCTGTCACAGGCCTCGGCTCTGGGCTGGACTGTGGCTGCTCGAAGGGCTCCGGAGTCCTTGGCAAGTGCCTACAGGACCAGGTGGATCAGGTGTGAGGCCTCAGCAGGCCCGGCAGCCCTGGCAGAGGAGAAAGGGCAAGCCTCTACAGGCTTCCTCAGGGTGGCATTTGCAGCAGGATGTGCCAATTGCGGGTCCAAGTATTTAGTGAAGAAATAGCCAGAGAAATCCTGTAGGGAATTCTGGCCGGGATGCTGGGGGCTGACAGGTTTGCAAGGAAGACACTCTGCCATTCTGCTATTCCTTCCTCCTCTTGGCCTATGGCCTCTGAATGGACCTTTTTGAGGGACCATCCCTCTTGAGAGAATGGGGATGGTGGTCAGTGCTTGAAGCTCTGGGACTTTCTCAATCCCGTTGGCCCAGGAGTAGGCCCCTCAAAAAGCCAGAAAATATAGCCACTAACCTGAGTTGGCAGAGGGAAGCCTTTGGCACTGGGCCATTTGTGCTGTGGTCAAAGGCCCTGATGAGCGGCTCAGGGCTCTGGAGGACAAAGGACTAACAGGAGGTAAGGCAGGGCATGTTGCCTGTTTTGGCCCCTATGTGTATTCGCTTGCTGTAGCTGCCATGACAAAACCATACACTGGGTGGCTTAAACAGAAATCTATTTCCTCATGGCTCTGGGGATTAGAAGTCTAAGATCATGGTGTCAGCAGGATCGGTTTCTTCTGAAGCCTCTCCCCATGTCTTCACATGATCTTCCCTCTGTGGTCGTCCGAGTCTTAACCTCCTCTTCTCGGAAAGGCACCAGTCAGATTGACTGAGGACCCATCCCGATGACCTCATTTCACCTTAGTTATCAATTGAAAGACCTTATCTCCAAATAGAGTCACATTCTGAGGTGCTGGAAGTTGGAATTTGAGGGGACACAATCCAGCCCATAACAGTCTATGTCAGGAGACTTTGTTAGTTTTATTATAGCGGGGAGACTTGTCTGACTCCTGAGAGGAGGTGCCGAAGATTGGGCTCAAGTCCCCCAGGGAGTTAAACAAATATTTACTTGGGTAGATGTGGGTTTTTATTGGATGGCCTGACCGGATGACTTACCACCCGCCTAAGACAATGAATTCTTAGTACTCCCCAACTCTAGACCTACTGGGGGCCTACTTGAGTGTCCTTGTGACTTAGGAGCCCTGGGCCCAATGTCAGCATCTTTCCTAGAGGCCGTCGTGGAAGACAGATTTCAATCCCTCAGCTAAAAACCAGCCCTATCCAAGCTTGCCGCCATGCAACTACATTTAGCTTCTAAACGGTGGGAGGTATAAAAGGTAGGGTTTTCTCTTTAGAGAACACACTCATACAGAATGCTAGTAATTCAAGGAGGGCAGAACTAGATGGTCTGGCAAATGGCACAGTAAATAGACAGCATTGTTGCCATAACTTCCCAGCCCACGCTCACAGCAGACATCACTAATCAATCAAGCACCACTGAGCTAACTAATCCTTCTCCATTCCAAGCATTAACACTAAACTAGAATTGGCACTCTGGATTAAAATCGTTTGCTCCCTGCATCACTCATGATATACGAATGGCACCTTCTCCCTTCTGCATGAAGAACCATGGCAACTTCAAGCAGTGGAATGGGCTTGTCAGAGGCATCATCCAGACAGGGTTGTGCCTGGACAGTCTTGCACCTGTGTTTGACATTTCTTCTCTACCACTGCAGATCGTCTTGGTCCCAGCCCTCACAATTCTGAATAGGTGCAACCAGACATTGCCTTGCTCCGAGCCTGTGTCTCCAAATCTCATTCGCTGCCCCAGAACCTCCTACATACTACAGCTGGGACTCCTTCAGGACTTCTCTTGGCCTTAAACATGCATAGTCCCTAAGTGTGACGGCATTGACATTTGTGGGGCCACCCTTGACCCGTGGGGGATAGAAGACACTAGAAAAGGCTTCTTTCTTTCATATCCCAAGACAGCTTTCAGGTGCATTTCATAAGGCTCCATAGAACATTCTGGAAGAATGGAGCATTAGTCACTTTCATAGTGCATCCTCGTATTAGCTTTCCCTGCTTCCCTGTTCTACACCCCAACCCTCATTCCTCACCCCCTATCAGCTACCAGCACCCAGATATTTGTCTCAGATTGCGTCTGGGTGGAGGAAGAATCCCTGGCTCCCCCTTATGCTCTTCCCCTCCCGGCATCCTCCGGGCCTGACAGTCATTTCTCTCTTAAATCAACTACCACTTATATCCATATAGTGCCGTGTGGGTGGCAAGGGACATTCCCAAGCATGGTCTCATGTTGAGCTGCATGGTGAATTTCAGGGTGAAGATGATGAAATTCAAGTTCAAGGTCCTGCGGAGGGTCGCACAGCCAGTAAATGGTCAAGTTTAAAGGCTAACCCAGTTCTCTAACTCCAGCCCACTCTGCCACGGCTGCCCCCACATCAGGCTCTCTCAATGGCAGCCCTAGCAGGAAGTGCCTCTGATTGCCAAGCTTTCAAATCTTTCGTGGCCACAAATTTTGCGGTGACGGAAACTGAAGAGCTCTTCTGTCCATGCCCTCTCTTTGCAGAAGTAAACATGTCCTCGTCGTCCTCGGGGCCACGCTGTTCTTGGCATCTTTCACCGCCACAGCTCTGCTCACACTGGCTTATAGCCTTCCGGTCGCAGCTCCGTCAGAAGCAAGGTAACCCGCAGTTCCCAGCCTGCTGCTCTCGGCTTGCCTGCCCTCCGAACGGCCAGGACCTCCCAGGGAGGGCCGCTCAATGAGTGCCAGGCTCTTTGCGCTGTGTGCATTGGCTCGTGGAAAAACTGGGTGGGAAACGTTAAGCCTGGATGGGAAAATTGATTGCGTTTTTGTTTCCAAACTTCCGAACCTTTCAACTTGCGCTGGGGCGGGGCGGGGGGGGGGGTTGGGGAGCGGTCTTCTCTGAAAGTACGGGGAACACACACGGCTGCCCATTGAAATGCTTCTTGGAGGAGAGGAGCGCCCCCACGTGGCCGTATTGGGTTTCTCCTTCAGTGGCGAACTTGTGCTTGGAAGCTCTTTATTATTGGCCGGAGAGATGGAAATTTAAGGAAGTTGGGGTTATCCCTTGAAAGTCACAGGGCCAGTAAGTGGCACAGGTGTGAGTGGAAGCTAGGATCCTAACCACTATGCTCTTTTGCCTCCCCAGTGAGGTATAGATAACGATTCTTCCTTATAACCACCCTGTGTATCACATGGGGAGAAGTGGTTCGATTTCCTGCTAATCCCTTCCCAGTGCAGCAGGCAGACTGATACAAATGGCAATCAGATCCTTGCAGCAGGCAGAATGATACAAATGGCAATCAGATCCTGTCAGTCACCTTCTCAAATTCCTCGCGTAGCTGCCCAGTGCTCTCAGAGTAAAATCCCTGTCTATCAATCACTCGCCTATGTGCTGGCTCTGGACCAGCCACACTGGCCTTCTTACCTCCACGCACCCAGCATGCTCCCTCCTCAGGCCTTTGCACTTGCTGTTCCCTCACACTAGAATGCTTTTCCTTTAGAATCCAGATCTTGGCAGAGCTTTCCTACAGGTGTCAGTGCAAATGTCATTTCTCAGAGCGGCCTTCACTGACCTCCCGATGTAAAATAGCCCTGAGCCATGTCTGGCACAGTGCTCACTATGTATTTGTGAGGGGAATGGAAGAATGAATGCATGCACAAATGAATGAAGACACCTCAGGTTTTTTGATCAGGGGAGCATCATGCCCTTCCCATCATGTCCTCGTTTTCTGTGGGTACTGCCAGGTGACTGAGGAAGAAGCTCATTCCCGTCTAGCCCAGCAGTTCTCAATTCTGGAAGCACATGAGACTCACTTGGGGAGCTTTTAAATCCAAGGATGCTTCCAGCAAGCACCATCTCAGACCCCTTGAATCACAATCTCCAGGGACGTGGCCCAAGCAACCAAATTCTGTAAGAGCTTCCACGACGAGGTTCACTCCTGAGAACCAGATTTTTAGAACTATCCTGATGTACCAGCTACCAGAAACAACTATTTAAAAGGAACACGGTCGTCATACTTCCTCAGGATCCAGGGTGGAGGGGCCCAAGGGAATTTGGAATTTTAGCAAGACAGCTATGGTCTAAGGCGTTACGGTTTGTGGATCATTAGTGAGGAAATGAACAAGTGTGCCCCACATTTTCTTTTGGACTTGGCTGATTGCACCAATGGACATCTGAGAGATTCCTTTTTTCAGGTCCAAATCAAACAGACCCTTTTGCCTTCTGTTCTTGTGTTTTCTAGTGAAAATGTGACTGTGTTGTATTTCTCGGAGTATTACACTAAGCCCTACTGCAGATACGGGCCATTCCTCGTGGGCCTCTTTCTGAGCATTTTCATGCACCAAAACCACCAGGCAAACATTCTTAAAACCAAGGTAAGCTTGCCCCATTCCTCACTGTAAGGGCTGGGTCTCCTTGGGACTGGAGTGGCCCATTTGGCTAGGCTCGTCGAAAGCCATGGGCAGGGATCAGACTGCTCAGTACTTTATTGGGCTGTAGTGTGTTAGCAATGTTTCTTGGTGCTAGAGAATAAGAGAGACCTTATCTTCTTGCCAGAGCCTGATTCTCTGCTTTCCTCACTGAGTGCCTTTAAGAAAGCTCCAGAAGTGAAACGCAGTGGTGTTCGATCCATTGGAGTCTTGGTACAAACCCAGAGGACTCACTGATATGTGAAAAACACACCCAGTGAGTTTTTGCACTGGCAAAGCACTCTTCCGGAAGGGCATGGTTACTTTTTAGTAGCACAAGCTCCTTGGTTTCTATAGACAGGATTCTTGGTCAGATTCAATGGCTCCATCTGGGCATCAAGACACAAGGTGTCTAAGGGGAAAGAAGCTGTCACTTTGTCTTCCAGGTAAAATTGCTTCCCTGGCTCCTTTGTGGGTAATCATTCTGGTTCGCCATCCAACCTCATTACTCAAGCCGGAAGCCTGTGTTCATCGTTGACACTTCCTCCTCATTGACCCCTCCTCCCAGGCAATCCTTCACCAAGCCCCCTGTTGTTTCTTTGGCTGTCCTCTTAGCCTATCCAACTAACCGCACTGAAGCTCTTCTCATCTCTTGCCTGGACTTCTTGTCTTGTCCCTCTCAAATCTACCCTTGGGGCAATCTATTTAAAATACTACGTTGGTGTTGCCCTTGAACTGTGCAAAAGCTCTTCATACGGCTTTCATTGACCCATAAGACCTTGAGGGTAGACTATGTCTTACCTCTGAATCCCCAACATCTGGTTCTGAAATCACTGAAGGCACTTAATAGATGAATGAATGAAAGATAATGTGCTTTTCAATGGACGAAGGGCCAAGAACTCCTTTGCACTATTAGGGTACAGTGATAGCCCCAAATCTTCTCTGCTAAACCCTACCTTTGTTTGCCTAGGTCTTGTGGGTACCTCACCTAGATGCTCCAGAGAAGAGGCCCCTGTCTTTGGAAAAAGTTGTGTTGTTCACGGTAGCAACAGGAGGAGATAGGGCTTCACTAGACGGAATGGATGTACAAGGGCTACATGACTTTTCCTGTAGGTTGGAGTTTCCCCTAAAAATGCACAATTCAGTTGTAGATTACAGCAGAGTGCCATTAAAGAGGTGCTTTGGTGTCATCCAGGTTCCAGGGTGCCCAGGGAGCAGAGGGTAAACCTGAGATGATGACAGAGCGTGTGCGAACACTCCAGGGGTTGAGTCAGGACCAGGGAGTATGGAGCCAGAACACAGGTCAAGCTGAGCTGGAGAAACAAGGAAGGGATGGGTAGACCAAAATTAAACCTCTAGAAGCCAGAAAATAAGAACACAGAGTCCAAGCTTGAGGCAGCTGGGGCCAATGCCCTATGCTGGGAATGAGATGAGGTAGGGTGCATTATCAGTGAAAGAGTGAAGGGAATCCTAGCCTAAAAGAGGGGGCTTGTGGAGACCCCCCAAGGAAATGCCTTTACTCCCATGTAGCCAGAGCCTAGCGCAGGAATCTGAGGCCAAGGAGGGGAGAGCTTCTCTTTAGAGACTAGACAGTAGACTGATAAGATGCTAGTTCAGTCATCATAGCAACTTGGGAACTGGAACAGAGAAGCAAGAGAGATTCTTGGAAGACAGGTGTGGGTCTAAAAAGGTCAAGTGAGGTGACATAAGATCTAAGATCTTGAACTGAACCCAATAATAGAATTTAACCCATGGGGCTCTTCTCTGAGCTGGAAAGTTCTCCATTCTCCCATTCCTGCTGCCATTTTATGACCCCCATGACTAGGGTGCAGCCCAGGTACAGACCTGTGCCAAAAGCCCTTGCATTGTTGGTGGGGCACAGAACCAATCCAGGAGCCTTATTAGGTTAAGGAACAGAATGGGAGGTCAGGAGTGGGTTAGAACATTATCTTTTCTTTTTTCCCTTCTAACTTTCATTTAATAGTTATTTGAGATTCACAGCAAGTTGCAAAAATAGTGCAGAAGGTCTTGTGTACCCTTGACCCAGGTTCTTTCACTGGTAACATGCAACCAAGAAATTGACATTGGAACAATCTATAGGTCTTGGAGCCACCAGTTTTATGTGCACTCAGTTGTGTGTGTATATAGTTTTGTGCAATTTTAGCACATGGAGAGTGGTGTAACCACTACCACAAGCAAGGTACACGACTCTGCTGTCACCACAATGATCTCCCTTGTGCTGACTCTTTATGGTCACGCCGCCCACTCTCCCCTACTCCACCCCAACCCTAGCCCCTCATAACCACGAGTCTGAACCTTCTCTTTTAGTCAAAGTTGGGCACCGATGGAGGTCTACAAATAGATACCCGAAGTGACACTAATAAGAGAAAAACTGAATTAGTGCAAAAGGAAGTAAATATGCCATGTCCACAATGGGCTTGACCCACGTCTCTCCTTTCTCCGTAGGTGCAGGCCATGCTGGGGTGGATTTGCTCCCTGTCTACTCTGTTCATAGTGGTCGCCCTGGCGTACGTGGTGGATGACAGCCCTGCCACCTCTTTGCCTGCCGCTGCTCTGTACCAGGCCCTCCACCGGACCCTGTGGGCGGCAGCTGTGGGCTGGATCATGCTGGCATGTCGGGAAGGCTATGGAGGTACGATGCGGCACAGGCTGTTGCCCATGGGCTCACGCCGTGTCCCTTTAAAGGCGACAAACGTGAAAACATGGCGTACACAGAGGAGCTTTTTTATTTGCTGGAGTGGTTGGTGAATGACTGATATTGACTCAAAAACAGCAACTTGTTTATGTCGTGGGGGAGAACTGCCCGCATATTCTGTTTTAGATTTTTACCCTGGTTTATGTACAAATGCAGGTTCTGAAAGAAAAATCTGCAGCCTTTCCAATGAAGCTAGTTTAGAAGCTAGAGGAGGAAGACAGAGTCACGTAGTAAGAACGAAATACCAGTGCTGGAGACAAAAGTTCTGGTCACACTCACCCTGGGCCTCAGTTTCCTCGCCTAAGGGTATATAGACCGAGTAATTCCCAAGATCCCCTCAGCCCTTTGCTAAGCAGAGAAACTGTCTCTACTGAGTCCGGCTGTCAATGTGTGGGAAAGTCAAGCAGACGGGGCTTAAATGGAAAGAGATTTTCTCCAGATTAGAAATGTCTAGTTGTAGAAAAATTAAGTCAGCAAAGAACACAGGTAAACCAAACACAAAAGAACATTCCTAAAGCAAACATGTTTGCTGTTCATGTTGCGAGCTACAATTTGGCTCCAGTCAACTACTAATCACATTAAATTAATGTTGTTAATTCAGATATTATTGGTTTTATAGTTTTATGGTCACTCTATTATCCTTTTTTAAGATTTTATTTTTAAGTAATCTCCACACCCAACCTGGGGCTCGAACTCACAACACCAAGATCAAGAGTCACACATTCTACCAACTGAGGAAAGTGGTAGTCAGTTCATGCAGGGTCTTCACAGCCATGGGGAAAAATCTGGATTTTATTTTAAATGTCATGTAACATCATCTGACCTGTGATTTAAAAGATCACTTTAGATGTTGCATGAGGATGGTAGGACAGCAAGAAGGAGAGCAGAGGGACCAACAGATCTGTTTGGAAGCTACTGTAGCAGTCCGTGGAGGAGGAATCCATGGTGGATTCGATGAGGGGGTTCACGGAGGAGATGGGGAGAAAGGGTTCAGTTTGAGATAGTTTTAAGGATAGATTGGCAGCACCCTGTGGGATATGGGAGAAAGAACAGAATCTGGGATGGCACCAAAGATTTTGTCCTGAGCAATTGAAACAACTCGAGATGAGGTTCATGGAAAGGAGAGACAAGTTTTTTCTTTTTCTTTTATGTTTTCTTTTCTTTTCTCTCTCTCTCTCTCGCTTTCCCTCTTTCTTTCTTTTTTTTATTATTTATTTTCTTTTTTAAAGATTGTATTTATTTATTTGAGAGAGAGAATGAGAGAGAGAGAG